>NW_027077769.1:0-252449 GCF_963924675.1 Phocoena phocoena | reverse complement strand
GTTAGCATACGGGTTAGGATTAGGGGACTGGTTAGGTTAAGGCTTCGGGTAAGGGTTAGGGTTAGGGTTAGGCTCAGGGTTAGGAGACGGGGACTGTTTAGGGGACAGGTTAGAATACGACAACGGTTTAGGGTGAGCGTACGTGTTAGGGTACAGGTTAGTGTTAGCATACGTGTTAGGATTAGGGGACGGGTTAGGGTAAGGCTTCGGGTAAGTGTTAGGTTTAGGGTTACTGTTAGGGTTAAGTTTAGGGGATGGGGAAGGTTTAGGGGACAGGTTAGGGTACGACAATGGTTTATGGTGAGCGTACGTGTTAGGGTACGTGTTAGTGTTTGCGTACGGGTTAGGATTAGGGGACGGGTTAAGGTACGGCTTCGGGTAAGGGTTAGGGTTAGGGTTAGGGTTAGGTTTAAGGTTAGGGGACGGGGACGGTTTAGGGGACAGATTAGGGTACAACAACGGTTTGGGGTGAGCATACGTGTTAGGGTACGGGTTAGTGTTAGCGTACGGATTAGGATTAGGGTACGGGTTAGGGTAAGTCTTCGGGTAAGGATTAGGGTTAGGGTTAGGGTTAGGGTTAGGGGATGGGGAAGGTTTAGCAGACAGGTTAGTGTATGACAACGGTTTAGGGTGAGCGTACGTGTTAGGGTACGGGTTAGTGTTAGCATACGGGTTAGGATTAGGGGATGGGTTAGGTTAAGGCTTCGGGTAAGGGTTAGGGTTAGGGTTAGGGTGAGTGTTAGGTGAAGGCGACGGTTTAGGGGAGAGATTAGGGTACGACAACTGTTTAGGGTGAGCGTACGTGTTAGGGTATGGGTTAGTGTTAGCGTACGGGTTAGGATTAGGGGACGGATTAGGGTAAGGCTTCGGGTAATTGTTAGGGTTAGGGTTAGGGTTAGGGTTAGGGTTAGGGGACGGGGACGGTTTAGGGGCAAGGTTATGGTAGGACAACGGTTTAGGGTTAGCGTACGTGTTAGGGTACGGTTTAGTGGTAGCGTACGGGATAGGATTAGGGGACGGGTTAGGGTAAGGCTTCGGGTAAGGGTTAGGGTCAGGTTAGGGTTAGGGTTAGGGGACGGGGACGGTTTAGGGGACAGGTTAGTGTGCGACAACGGTTTAGGGTGAGCGTACGTGTTAGGGTACGGTTTAGTGTTAGCGTAAGTTTTAGGATTACGGGACGGGTTAGTGTAAGGCTTCAGGTAAGTGTTATGGTTAGGGTTAGGGTTAGGGTTAGTGTTAGGGGATGGGGACGGTTTAGGTGACAGGTTAGGGTACGACAACGATTTAGGGTGAGCGTACATGTTGGGGTACGTGTTAGTGTTAGCGTACGGGTTAGGATTAAGGTACGGGTTAGTGTAAGGCTTCGAGTATGGATTAAGGTTAGGGTTAGGGTTAGGGTTAGGGGAAGGGGACGGTTTAGGGGACAGGTTAGTGTATACCAACGGTTTAGTGTGAGCGTACGTGTTAGGGTACGGGTTAGTGTTAGCATACGGGTTAGGATTAGGGGACGGTTTAGGGTAAGGCTTCGGGTAAGGGTTAGGGTTAGGGTTAGGGTTAGTGTTAGGGGTCGGGGACGGTTTAGGGGACAGGTTAGGGTACGACAATGGTTTAGGGTGTGCGTACGTGTTAGGGTACGGGTTAGTGGTAGCGTACGGTTTAGGATCAGGGGACGGGTTAGGGTAAGGCCTCGGATAAGGGTTAGGGTTAGGGTTAGGGTTAGGGTTAGGGTTAGGGTTAGGGGACGGGGACGTTTTAGGGTACAGGTTAGGGTACGACAACGGTTTAGGGTGAGCGTACGTGTTAGGGTACGTGTTAGTGTTAGCGTACGGGTTAGGATTAGGGGACGGGTTAGGGTAAGTGTTCGGGTAAGAGTTAGGTTTAGGGTTAGGGTTAGGGTTAGGGTTAGGGGACCGGGACGGTTTCAGGGACAGGTTAGTGTACGACAACTGTTTAGGGTGAGCGTTCATGTTAGGGTACGGGTTAGTGTTAGCGTACGGGTTAGGATTAGGGGACGGGTTAGGGTAAGGCTTCGGGTAAGGGTTAGGGTTATGGTTAGGGTTAGGGTTAGGGGACGGGGACCGTTTAGGGGTGAGGTAAGGGTACAACAACGGTTTAGGGTGAGCGTACGTGTTAGTGTACGGGTTAGTGTTAGCGTACGGTTTAGGATTAGGGGACGGGTTAGTTTAAGGCTTCGTGTAAGGGTTAGGGTTAGGGTTAGGGTTAGGGTTTGGGTTAGGGGTCTGGGACGGTTTAGGGGACAGGTTAGTGTACGACAACGGTTTAGGGTGAGCGTACATGTTAGGGTACGGGTTAGTGTTAGCGTACGGGTTAGGATTAGGGGTCGGGTTAGGGTAAGGCTTCGGGTAAGGGTTAGGGTTAGGGTTAGGGTTAGGGGACGGGGACGGGGACGGTTTAGGGGACAGGTTAGGGTACAACAACAGTTTAGGGTGAGCATAAGTGTTAGGGTATGGGTTAGTTTTAGCGTACGGATTAGGATTAGGGTACGGGTTAGGGTAAGGCTTCGGGTAAGGACTAGGTTTAGGGTTAGGGTTAGGGTTAGGATTAGGGGATGGGGAAGGTTTAGCGGACAGGATAGGGTTCGATAACGGTTTAGGCTGAGCGTACGTGTTAGGGTACGGGTTAGTGTTAGCATACGGGTTAGGATTAGGGGACTGGTTAGGTTAAGGCTTCGGGTAAGGGTTAGGGTTAGGGTTAGGCTTAGGGTTAGGGTTAGGAGACGGGGACTGTTTAGGGGACAGGTTAGAATACGACAACGGTTTAGGGTGAGCGTACGTGTTAGGGTACGGTTTAGTGTTAGCGTACGGTTTAGGATTACGGGACGGGTTAGTGTAAGGCTTCGGGTAAGGGTTAGGTTTAGGGTTAGGGTTAGGGTTAGGTGACGGGGACAGTTTAGGGGACATGTTAGGGTACGACAATGGTTTAGGGTGAGCGTACGTGTTAGCGTACGGGTTAGTGTTAGTGTACTGGTTAGCATTAGGGGACGGGTTAGGGTAAGGCTTCGAGTAAGGGTTAGGGTTAGGGTTAGGGTTATGGATAGGGTTAGGTTACGGGGACGGTTTAGGGGACAGGTTAGGGTACAACAACGGTTTAGGGTGAGTGTACGTATTACGGTACGGGTTAGTGTTAGCGTACGGGTTAGGATTACGGGACGGGTTAGGGTAAGGCTTCGGGTAAGGGTTAGGGTTAGGGTTAGGGTTAGCGTTAGGGGACGGGGACGGGGACGGTTTAGGGGACAGGTTAGGGTACGACTATGGTTTAGGGTGAGCGTACATGTTAGGGTACGGGTTAGTGTTAGTGTACGGTTTAGGATTAGGGGATGGGTTAGGGTAAGCCTTCGGGAAAGGGTTAGGTTTAGGTTAGGGTTAGGGTTAGGTTTAGGGGACAGGGACGTTTTAGGGGACAGGTTAGGATACGACAACGATTTAGGGTGAGCGTATGTGTTAGGGTACGGGTTAGTGTTAGCGTACGTGTTAGGATTAGGGGACGGGTTAGGGTAAGGCTTCGGGTAAGGGTTCGGTTTAGGGTTACGGTTAGGGTTAAGGTTAGGGGACGGGAAAGGTTTAGGGGACAGGTTAGGGTACGACAACTGTTTAGGGTGAGCGTGCGTGTTAGGGTATGCGTTAGTGGTAGCGTACGGGTTAGGATTAGGGGACGGGTTAGGGTAAGGCTTCGGGTAAGGGTTAGGGTTAGGGTTAGAGTTAGGGGACGGGGACGGGGACGGTTTAGGGGACAGGTTATGGTACGAAAACGGTTTAGGGTGAGCGTACGTGTTAGGGTACGGGTTAGTGATAGCGTACGGTTTAGGATTGGGGACGGGTTAGGGTAAGTCTTCGAGTAAGGGTTAGGGTTAGGGTTAGGGTTAGGGTTAGGAGACGGGGACGGGGACGGTTTAGGGGACAGGTTAGGGTTCGACAACGGTTTAGGGTGAGCGTACGTGATAGGGTCCGGATTAGTGTTAGCGTACGGGGTAGGATTAGGGGACGGGTTAGTGTAAGGCTTCGGGTAAGCGTTAGGTTTAGGGTAAGGGTTAGGGTTAGGGTTAGGGGACCGGGACGGTTAGGGGACAGGTTAGGGTATGACAACTGTTTAGGGTGAGCATACGTGTTAGGGTACGGGTTAGTGTTAGCGTACGGTTTAGGATTAGGGGACGGGTTAGGGTAAGGCTTCGGGTAAGGGTTAGGGTTAGGGTTAGTGTTAGGGTTAGGGTTAGGGTTAGGGGACGGAGACAGTTTAGGGGACAGGTTAGGGTATGACAAAGTTTTAGGGTGAGCGTACGTGTTAGGGTACGGATTAGTGTTAGCGTACGGGTTAGGATTAAGGGACGGGTTAGGGTAAGGCTTCGGGTAAGGGTTAGGTTTAGGGTTAATGTTAGGGTAAGGGTTAGGGGACCGGGACGGTTTAGGGGACAGGTTAGGGTTCGACAACTGTTTAGGGTGAGCATACGTGTTAGGGTACGGGTTAGTGTTAGCGTACGGGTTAGGATTATGGGACGGGTTAGTGTAAGGCTTCGGGTAAGGTTTAGGGTTAGGGTTAGGGTTACGGGACGGGGACATTTTAGGGGACATGTTAGGGTACGACAACGGTTTAGGTTGAGCGTACGTGTTAGGGTACCGGTTAGTGTTACGGTACGTGTTAGGATTAGGGTACGGGTTAGTGTAAGGCTTCGGGTAAGGGTTAGGGTTAGGGTTAGGGTTAGGGGACGGGGATGGAGACGGTTTAGGGGACAGGTTATGGTACGTAAACGGTTTAGGGTGAGCGTACGTGTTAGGGTACCGGTTAGTTTTAGCATACGGGTTAGGATTGGGGACGGGTTAGGGTAAGGCTTCGGGTAAGGGTTAGGGTTAGGGTTAGGGTTAGGGTTAGGGGACGGGGACGGGGACGGTTTAGGGGACATGTTAGGGTATGACAACGGTTTAGGGTGAGCGTACGTGTTAGGGTACGGGGTAGTGTTACGGTATGGGTTAGGATTAGGGGACGGGTTAGGGTAAGGCTTCAGGTAAGGTTTAGGGTTAGGGTTAGGGTTAGGTTTAGGGTTAGGTTACGGGGACGGTTTAGGGGACAGGTTAGGGTACGACAACAGTTTAGTGTGACGGTACGTGTTAGGGTATGGGTTAGTGTTAGCGTACGGGTTAGGATTAGGGGATGGGTTAGTGTAAGGCTTCGGGTAAGGGTTAGGGTTAGGGTTAGGGTTAGGGTTAGTGTTAGGGGTCGGGGACGGTTTAGGTGACAGGTTAGGGTACGACAACCGTTTAGGGTGTGCGTACGTGTTAGGGTACGGGTTAGTGGTAGCGTACGGTTTATGATCCGGGGACGGGTTAGGGTAAGGCTTCGGGTAAGTGTTAGGGTTAGGGTTAGGGTTAGTGTTAAGGTTGGGGGACGTGGTGGGTTTAGGGGACAGGTTAGGGTACCACAACGTTTTAAGGTGAGCGTACGTGTTAGGGTACGGGTTAGTGTTAGCGTACGTGTTAGGATTAGGGGACGGGTTAGGGTAAGGCTTCGCGTAAGGGTTAGGGTTAGGGTTAGGGTTAGGGTTAGGGGACGGGGACGGTTTAGGGGACAGGTTAGGGTACAACAACGGTTTAGGGTGAGCATAAGTGTTAGGGTACGGGTTAGTGTTAGCGTACGGATTAGGAATAGGGTACGGGTTAGGGTAAGGCTTCGGGTAAGGATTAGGTTTAGGGTTAGGGTTAGGGTTAGGGTTAGGGGATGGGGAAGGTTTAGCGGACAGGTTAGTGTACGACAACGGTTTAGGGTGAGCATACGTGTTAGGGTACGTGTTAGTGTTAGCATACGGGTTAGGATTAGGGGACAGGTTAGGTTAAGGCTTCAGGTAAGGGTTAGGGTTAGGTTTAGGGTTAGGGTTAGGGTTAGGAGACGGGGACTGTTTAGGGAACAGGTTAGGGTACGACAAATGTTTAGGGTGAGCCTACCTGTTAGGGTACGGTTTAGTGTTAGCCTACGCGTTAGGATTAGGGGACGGGTTAGGGTAAGGCTTCGGGTAAGGTTTAGGGTTAGGGTAAAGGTTAGGGTTAGGGGACGGGGACGATTTAGGGGACAGGTTAGGGTTAGGGTTAGGGTTAGGGTTTGTGTTAGGGGACGGGGACGGTTTAGGGGACAGGTTAGAGAACGACAACGGTTTAGTGTGAGCGTACGTATTAGGGTACGGGTTAGTGTTAGCGTACGGGTTAGGATTAGGGGACGGGTTAGGGTAAGGCTTCGGGTAAGTGTTAGGGTTAGGGTTAGGGTTAGGGGACGGGGACGGGGACGGGTCGGTTTAGGGGACAGGTTAGGGTACCACAACGGTTTAGCGTTAGCGTACGTGTTAGGGTACGGTTTAGTGTTAGCGTACGGATTAGGATTAGGGGACGGGTTAGGGTAAGCCTTCGGGTAAGGCTTAGGGTTAGGGTTAGGGTTAGGGTTAGGGTTAGATTACGGGGACGGTTTAGGGGACAGGTTAGGGTACGACAACGTTTTAGGGTGAGCGTACGTGTTAGGGTATGGGTTAGTGTTAGCGTACGGGTTAGGATTAGGGGACGGGTTAGGGTAAGGCTTCGGGTAAGGGTTAGGTTTAGTTTTAGGGTTAGGGTTAGGGTTAGGGGACGGGGACGTTTTAGGGGACAGGTTAAGGTACGACAACGGTTTAGGGTGAGCGTACGTGTTAGGGTACGGGTTTGTGTTAGCGTACGGGTTAGGATTAGGGGACGGGTTAGGGTAAGGATTCGGGTAAGTGTTAGGTTTAGGTTTAGGGTTAGGGTTAGGGTTAGGGGACCGGGACGGTTTAGGGGACAGGTTAGCGTACGACAACTGTTTAGGCTGAGCATACGTGTTAGGATACGGGGTAAGGCTTCGGGTAAGTTTTAGTGTTAGGGTTAGGGTTAGGGTTAGAGGACGGGGACGCTTTAGGGGACAGGTTAGTGTACGACAACGGTTTAGGGTGAGCGTACGTGTTAGGGTATGGGTTAGTGTTAGAGTACGGGTTAGGATTAGGGGACGGGTTAGGGTAAGGCTTCGGGTAAGGGTTAGGGTTAGGGTTAGGGTTAGGTTTAGGGTTAGGGGACGTGGACAGTTTAGGGGAGAGGTTAGTGTACAACAACGGTTTAGGGTGAGCGTACGTGTTAGGGTAAGGGTTAGTGTTAGCGTACGGGTTAGGATTAGGGGACGGGTAAAGGTAAGGCTTCGGGTAAGGGTTAGGGTTAGGGTTAGAGTTAGGGTTTGGGTTAGGGGACGGGGACGGTTTAGGGGACAGGTTAGGGTACAACAACGTTTTAGGGTGAGCGTACATATTAGGGTACGGGTTAGTGTTAGCGTACGGGTTAGGATTAGGGGACGGTATAGGGTAAGGCTACGGGTAAGGGTTAGGGTTAGTGTTAGGGGACGGGGCAGGGGACGGGGTCAGTTTAGGGGACACGTTAGGGTACGACAACGGTTTAGGGTGAGGGTACATGTTAGGGTACGGGTTAGTGTTAGCGTACGGGTTAGGATTAGGGGACGGGTTAGTGTAAGCCTTCGGGTAAGGGTTATGTTTAGGGTTAGGGTTAGGTTTAGGGTTAGGGTTAGGGGACGGGGACGTTTTAGGGGACAGTTTAGGGTACGACAACAGTTTAGGGTGAGCGTATGTGTTAGGGTACGGGTTAGTGTTAGCGTATGGGTTAGGATTAGGGTACGGTTTAGTGTAAGGCTTCGGGTAAGGGTTAGGGTTAGGGTTAGGGTTAAGGTTAGGGTTAGGGACGGGGACGGTTTAGGGGACAGGTTAGGGTACAACAACGGTTTAGGGTGAGCATACGTGTTAGGGTACGGGTTAGTGTTAGCGTACGTGTTAGGATTAGGTTACGGGTTAGGGTAAGGCTTCTGGTATGGGTTAGGTTTAGGTTTAGGGTTAGGGTTAGTGTTATGGGACGGGGACGGTTTAGGGTACAGGTTAGGGTAGGACAACGGTTTAGGGTAAGCGTACGTGTTAGGGTATGGGTTAGTGGTAGCGTACGGGTTAGGATTAGGGGACGGGTTAGGGTAAGGCTTCGGGTTAGTGTTAGCTTTAGGGTTAGGGTTAGGGGACGGGGACGGGGACGGTTTAGGGGACAGGTTATGGTACGACAACGGATTAGGGTGAGCGTACGTGTTAGGGTATGGGTTAGTGTTAGCGTATGGGTTAGGGTTAGGGGACGTGTTAGGGTAAGGCTTCGGGTAAGGGTTAGGTTTAGGGTTAGGGTTAGGGTTAGGGTTAGGGTTAGGGGACGGGGACGGTTTAGGGGACAGTTTAGGGTTCGACAACGGTTTACGGTGAGCGTACGTGTTAGGGTACGGATTAGTGTTAGCATACGTGTTAGGATTAGGGGACGGGTTAGTGTAAGGCTTCGGGTAAGGGTTAGGTTTAGGGTAAGGGTTAGGGTTAGTGTTAGGGGACCGGGACGGTTTAGGGGACAGGTTAGGGTACGACAACTGTTTAGGGTGAGCATATGTGTTAGGGTACGGGTTAGTGTTAGCGTACGGTTTAGGATTAGGGGACGGGTTAGGGTAAGGCTTCGGGTAAGGGTTAGGGTTAGGGTTAGGGTTAGGTTTAGGGCTAGGTTTAGGGTTAGGGTTAGTGGACGGGGACGGTTTAGGGGACAGATTAGGGTATGACAAAGGTTTAGGGTGAGCGTACGTGTAAGGGTACGGATTAGTGTTAGCGTACGGGTTAGGATTAAGGGACGGGTTAGGGTAAGGCTTCGGGTAAGGGTTAGGTTTAGGGTTAGGGTTAGGGTTAGGGTTAGGGGACCGGGACGGTTTAGGGGACAGGTTAGGGTACGACAACTCTTTAGGGTGAGCATACGTGTTAGGGTACGGTTTAGTGTTAGCGTACGGGTTAGGATTAGGGGACGGGTTAGTGTAAGGCTTCGGGTAAGGGTTAGGTTTAGGGTTAGGGTTAGGGTTAGGGTTAGGGTTAGGGTTACGGGACGGGGAAGGTTTAAGGGACAGTTTAGTGTACGACAATTGTTTAGGGTGAGCGTACGTGTTAGTGTACGGGTTAGTGTTAGCTTACGGGTTAGCATTAGGGTACGGGTTAGTGTAAGGCTTCGGGTAAGGGTTAGGGTTAGGGTTAGGGTTAGGGTTAGGGGACGGGGACAGTTTAGGGGACATGTTAGGGTATGACAACGGTTTAGGGTGAGCGTACGTGTTAGGGTACGGGTTAGTGTTAGGTTAAGTGTTAGGATTAGGGAGGGGTTAGGGTAAGGCTTCGGGTAAGGATTAGGGTTAGGGTTAGGGTTAGGGTTAGGGTTAGGGTTAGGGGACGGGGATGGTTAAGGGCACGTTTAGGGTACGGCAACGGTTTAGGGTGAGTGTACGTGTTAGGGTACGGGTTAGTGTTAGCGTACGGGTTAAGATTAGGGGACAGGTTAAGGTAAGGCTTCGGGTACGGGTTAGGGTTAGGGTTAGGGTTAGGGGACGGGATCGGTTTAGGGGACAGGTTAGGGTACAACAACGGTTTAGGATGAGCGTACGTTTTAGGGTACGGGTTAGTGTTTGCGTACGTGTTAGGATTAGGTTACGGGTTAGGGTAAGGCTTCGGGTAAGGGTTAGGTTTAGGGTTAGGGTTAGGGTTAGTGTTAGGTGACGGGGACGGTTTAGGGGACAGGTTAGAGTAGGACAACGGTTTAGGGTGAGCGTACGTGTTAGGGTATGGTTTAGTGGTAGCGTACGGGTTAGGATTAGGGGACGGGTTAGGGTAAGGCTTCGGGTAAGTGTTAGGGTTAGGGTTAGGGTTAGGGGACGGGGACGGGGACGGTTTAGGGGACAGGTTAGGGTACGACAATGGTTTAGGGTGAGCGTACGTGTTAGGGTACGGGTTAGTGTTAGCGTATGTGTTAGGGTTAGGTGACGGGTTAGGATAAGGCTTCGGGTAAGGGTTAGGGTTAGGGTTAGGGTTAGGGTTAGGGGACGGGGACGGTTTAGGGGACAGGTTAGGGTTCGACAACGGTTTAGGGTGAGCGTACGTGTTAGGGTACGGGTTAGTGTTAGCGTATGTGTTAGGGTTAGGTGACGGGTTAGGGTAAGGCTTCGGGTAAGGGTTAGGGTTAGGGTTAGGGTTAGGGTTAGGGTTAGGGTTAGGGTTAGTGGACGGGGACGGTTTTGGGGACAGATTAGGGTATGACAAAGGTTTAGGGTGAGCGTACGTGTAAGGGTACGGATTAGTGTTAGCGTACGGGTTAGGATTAAGGGACGGGTTAGGGTAAGGCTTCGGGTAAGGGTTAGGTTTAGGGTTAGGGTTAGGGTTAGGGTTAGGGGACCGGGACGGTTTAGAGGACAGGTTAGGGTACGACAACTGTTTAGGGTGAGCATACATGTTAGGGTACGGGTTAGTGTTAGCGTACGGGTTAGGATTAGGGGACGGGTGAGTGTAAGGCTTCGGGTAAGGGTTAGGTTTAGGGTTAGGGTTAGGGTTAGGGTTAGGGTTAGGGTTAGGGTTAGGGGACTGTGATGGTTTAGGGCACAGGTTAGGGTACGACAACGGTTTAGGGTGAGTGTACATGTTAGGGTATGGGTTAGTGTTAGCGTACGGGTTAGGATTAGGGGACGGGTTAGGGTAAGCCTTCGCGTAAGGATTAGGGTTAGGGTTAGGCTTAGGGTTAGGGGACGGGGACAGTTTAGGGGACATGTTAGGGTACGACAGTGGTTTAGGCTGAGCGTACGTGTTAGGGTACGGGTTAGAGTTAGGGTACGGGTTAGGGTTAGGGGACGGGTTAGGGTAAGGCTTCGGGTAAGGGTTAGGTTAGGGTTAGTGTTAGGGTTAGGGTTATGATACGGGGACGGTTTAGAGGACAGGTTAGGGTACAACAACGGTTTAGGTTGATCGTACGTATTAGGGTAAGGGTTAGTGTTAGCGTACGGGTTAGGATTAGGGGTCGGGTTAGGGTAAGGCTTCGGGTAAGGGTTAGGGTTAGGGTTTGGGTTAGGGTTAGGGTTAGGGGACGGGGAAGGTTTAGGGGACAGATTAGTGTACGACAATGGTTTAGGTTGAACGTATGTGTTAGGGTACGGGTTAGTGTTAGCGTACGTGTTAGGATTAGGTGACGGGTTAGGGTAAGGATTCGGGTAAGGGTTAGGTTTAGGGTTAGGGTTAGGGTTAGGGTTAGGGGGACCGGGACGGTTTAGGGGACAGGTTAGTGTACGACAACTGTTTAGAGTGAGCATATGTGTTAGGGTACGGGTTAGTGTCAGCGTACGCGTTAGGATTAGGGGAAAGGTTAGTGTAAGGCTTCGGGTTAGGGTAAGGGTTAGGTTTAGGGTTAGGGTTAGGGGACGGGGACATTTAGGGGACAGGTTAGGGTACGACAACGGTTTAGGGTGAGCGTACGTGTTTTGGTACGGGTTAGTGTTAGCGTACGTGTTAGGATTAGCAGACGGGTTAGGGTAAGGCTTCGGGTAAGGGTTAGGTTTAGGTTTAGGTTTAGGGATAGGGTTAGGGGATGGGGACGGTTTAGGGGACAGGTTAGGGTAGGACAACGGATTAGGGTGAGCGTACGTGTTAGGGTATGGGATAGTGGTAGCGTACGGGTTAGGATTAGGGGCGGGTTAGGGCAAGGTTTCGGGTAAGGGTTAGGGTTAGGGATAGGTTTAGGGGACGGGGACGGGGACGGTTTAGGGGACCGGTTATGGTACGACAACGGTTTAGGGTGAGCGTACGTGTTAGGGTACGGGTTAGTGTTAGCGTACGGGTTAGGGTTAGGGACGGGTTAGGGTAAGGCTTCTGGGTAAGGGTTAGGGTTAGGGTTAGGGGTTAGGGTTAGTGGACGGGGACGGTTTAGGGGACAGGTTAGGGTAAGACAACGGTTTAGGGTGAGCGTACGTGTTAGGGTATTGGTTAGTATTAGCGTACGGTTTAGGATTAGGGGACGGGTTAGGGTAAGGCTTCGTGTAAGGGTTAGGGTTAGGGTTAGGGTTAGGGGACGGGGACGGGGACGGTTTAGGGGACAGGTTATGGTACGACAACGGTTTAGGTTGAGCGTACGTTTTAGGGTACGGGTTAGTGTTAGCGTACGGGTTAGGATTAGGGGACGGGTTAGGGGAAGGCTTCGGGTAAGGGTTAGGGTTAGGTTTAGGGTTAGGGGACGGGGACGGGGACGGTTTAGGGGACAGGTTAGGGTACGACAACGGTTTAGGGTGAGCGTACGTGTTAGGGTACGGATTAGGGTTAGCATACCGGTTAGGATTAGGGGACGGGTTAGGGTAAGGCTTCGGGTCAGGGTTAGGTTTAGGGTTAGGTTTAGGGTTAGGGTTAGGGGACCGGGACGGTTTAGGGGACAGGTTAGTGTACGACAACTGTTTAGGGTGAGCATACGTGTTAGGGTACGGGTTAGTGTTAGCGTACGGGTTAGGATTAGGGGACTGCTTAGGGTAAGGCTTCGGGTAAGTGTTAGGGTTAGGGTTAGGGTTAGGGTCAGTGTTAGGGTTAGGGGACGGGGATGGTTTAGGGAATAGTTTAGTGTACGACAATGGTTTAGGGTGAGCGTACGTGTTAGAGTACGGGTTAGTGTTAGCGTACGGGTAAGGATTATGGGACGGGTTAGGGTAAGGCTTCGGGTAAGGGTTAGGGTTAGGGTTATGGTTAGGGTTAGGGGACGGGGACAGTTTAGGGGACATTTTAGGGTACGACAATGGTTTAGGGTGAGCGTACGTGTTAGGGTACGGGTTAGTGTTAGGGTATGGTTTAGGAATAGGGAACGGGTTAGGGTAAGGCTTCGGGTAAGTGTTAGGGTTAGGGTTAGGGTTAGGGTTAGGGTTAGGGCACTGGGATGGTTTAGGGGAGAGGTTAGGGTACGACAACGGTTTAGGGTGAGTGTACGTGTTACGGTACGGTTTAGTGTTAGCGTACGGGTTAGGATTAGGGGACGGGTTAGGGTAAGGCTTCGGGTAAGTGTAAGGGTTAGGGTTAGGTTTAGGGTTAGGGGACGGGGACGTGGACCGTTTAGGGGACAGGTTTTGGTACGACAATGGTTTAGGGTGATCGTACGTTTTAGGGTATGGGTTAGTGTTAGCGTACGTGTTACGATTAGGGGACGGGTTAGGGTAAGGCTTCGGGTAAGGTTTAGGGTTAGGCTTAGTGTTAGGGTTAGGGTTAGGTTTAGGGGATGGCGATGGTTTAGGGGACAGTTTAGGGTACGACAACGGTTTAGCCTGAGCGTACGTGTTAGGGTACGGTTTAGTTTTAGCGTACGGGTTAGGACTAGGGGACAGGTTAGGGTAAGGCTTCGTGTAAGGGTTAGGGTTAGGTTTAGGGTTAGGGGATGGGGACGGTTTAGGGGAAACTTTAGGGTACGACAACGGTTTAGGTTGAGTGTACGTGTTAGGGTACGGGTTAATGTTAGCGTACGGGTTAGGATTAGGGGACGGGTTAGTGTAAGCCTTCGGGTAAGGTTTAGGTTTAGGGTTAGGGTTAGGGTTAGGGTTACGGGACGGGGAGGGTTTAGGGGACAGGTTAGTGTACGACAA
Source organism: Phocoena phocoena (assembly GCF_963924675.1). Taxonomy (NCBI): domain Eukaryota; kingdom Metazoa; phylum Chordata; class Mammalia; order Artiodactyla; family Phocoenidae; genus Phocoena; species Phocoena phocoena. The sequence continues at coordinate 238,961 of NW_027077769.1, read as the reverse complement.
CGGTTTTGGGTGAGCGTACGTGTTAGGATACGGGTTAGTGTTAGCGTACGGGTTAGGATTAGGGGACGGGTTATGGTAAGGCTTCGGGTAAGGGTTAGGGTTAGGGTTAGGTTTAGGGTTAGGGTTAGGTTTAGGGGATGGGCACGGTTTAGGGGACAGGTTAGGGTACGACAACGGTTTAGGGTGAGCGTACGTGTTAGGGTACGGGTTAGTGTTAGTGTACGGGTTAGGATTAGGGGACGGGTTAGGGTAAGCCTTCGGGTAAGGGTTAGGTTTAGGGTAAGGGTTAGGCTTAGGGGACGGGGACGTTTTAGGGGACAGGTTAGGGTACGACAATGGTTTAGGGTGATCGTACGTTTTAGGGTATGGGTTAGTGTTAGCGTACGGGTTACGATTAGGGGACGGGTTAGGGTAATGCTTTGGGTAAGGTTTAGGGTTAGGGTTAGTGTTAGGGTTAGGGTTAGGTTTAGGTGATGGCGATGGTTTAGGGGACAGTTTAGGGTACGACAACGGTTTAGCCTGAGCGTACGTGTTAGGGTATGCGTTAGTTTTAGCGTACGGGTTAGGACTAGGGGACGGGTTAGGGTAAGCCTTCGTGTAAGGGTTAGGGTTAGGGTTAGGGTTAGGTTTAGGGTTAGGGGATGGTGATGGTTTAGGGGACAGGTTAGGGTACGACAACGGTTTAGGGTGAGTGTACGTGTTAGGGTACGTGTTAGTGTTAGGGTACGGGTTAGGATTAGGAGACTGGTTAGGGTAAGGCTTCGGGTAAGTGTTAGCATTAGGGTTAGAGTTAGGATTAGGCGACGGGGACGGTTTAGGGGACAGGTTTGTGTACGACAACAGTTTAGGGTGAGCGTACGTGTTAGGGTACTGGTTAGTGTTAGCGTACGGGTTAGGATTAGAAGAGGGGTTAGGTTAAGGATTCGGGTAAGGTTTAGGGTTAGGGTTAGGGTTACGTGATGGGGACGGTTTAGGGGACTGGTTAGGGTACGACAACGATTTAGGGTGAGCGTACGTGTTAGGGTACTGGTTAGTGTTAGCGTACGGGTTAGGATTAGGGTCGGGTTAGGGTAAGGCTTCGGGTAAGGGTTAGGTTTAGGGTTATGGTTAGGGTTAGGGGACGGGGACAATTTAGAGGACAGGTTAGGGTACGACAACGGTTTAGGGTGAGCGTACGTGTTAGGGTACGGGTTAGTGTTAGCGTAAGGGTTAGGATTAGGGGACCGGTTAGGATAAGGCTTCGGTTAAGGGTTATGGTTAGGGTTAGGGTTAGGGTTATGGTTAGGGGACGGGGACGGTTTAGGGGACACGTTAGTTTAGGACAACGGTTTAGGGTGAGTGTACGTGTTAGGGTACGGGTTAGTGTTAGCGTACGGGTTAGGATTTGGGGACGGGTTATTGTAAGGCTTCGGGTAAGGGTTAGGGTTAGGGTTAGGTTAAGGGTTAGGGTTAGGGTTAGGGGATGGGAACGGTTTAGGGGACAGGTTAGGGTACGACAACGCCTTAGGGTGAGCGTACGTGTTAGGGTACGGGTTAGTGTTAGCGTACGGTTTAGGATTAGGGGACGGGTTAGGGTAAGCCTTCGGGTAAGGGTTAGGTTTAGGGTAAGGGTTAGGGTTAGGGTTAGGGGACGGGGACGTTTCAGGGGACACGTTAGTGTACGCCAACGGTTTAGGGTGAGTGTACGTGTTAGGGTACGGGTTAGTGTTAGCCTACGGGTTAGGATTAGGGGACGGGTTAGTGTAAGCCTTCGGGTAAGGGTTAGGTTTAGGGTTAGGGTTAGTGTTACGGGACGGGGACGGTTTAGGGGACAGGTTAGTGTATGACAACGGTTTAGGGTGAGCGTACGTGTTAGGATACGGGTTAGTGTTAGCGTACGGGTTTGGATTAGGGGACGGGTTATGGTAAGGCTTCGGGTAAGGTTTAGGGTTAGGGTTAGGGTTAGGGGATGGGGACGGTTTAGGGGACAGGTTAGGGTACGACAACTGTTTAGGGTGAGCGTACGTGTTAGGGTATGGGTTAGTGTTAGCGTATGGTTTAGGATTAGGGGACGGGTTAGCGTAAGGCTTCGGGTAAGGGTTAGGGTTAGGGTTAGGGTTAGGGGACGGAGACGGGTTAGGGGACAGGTTAGGGCACGACAACGGTTTAGGGTGAGCGTACGTGTTCGGGTACGGGTTAGTGTTAGCGTACGGGTTAGGATTAGGGGACGGGTTAGGGTAAGCCTTCGGGTAAGGGTTAGGATTAGGGTAAGGGTTAGGTTTAGGGGACGGGGACGGTTTAGGAGACAGGGTAGTGTAGGGCAACGGTTTAGGGTGAGCATAAGTTTTAGGGTATGTGTTCGTTTCAGCATACGGGTTAGGATTAGGTGACGGGTTAGGGTAAGGATTCAGGTAAGGTTTAGGGTTAGGGTTAGGGTTAGGGTTAGGGGACTGGGAGGTTTTAGGGGCAAGGTTAGGATACGACAAAATTTTAGGGTGAGCGTACGTGTTAGGGTACGGCTTAGTGTTAGCGTACGGGTTAGGATTAGGGGACGGGTTAGGGTCAGGCTTCGGGTAAGTGTAAGGGTTAGGATTAGGTTTAGGGTTAGGGTTAGGGGACGGGGACAGTTTAGGAGACAGGTTCTGTTACGACAATGGTTTAGGGTGAGCGTACATGTTAGGGTATGGTTTAGTGTTAGCGTACGGGTTAGGATTAGGAGACGGGTTAGGGTAAGGCTTCGGGAAAGGGTTAGGGTTAGGGTTGTGTTAGGGTTAGGGTTAGGTTTAGGGGACGGCGACGGTTTAGGGGAAAGTTTAGGGTACGACAACGGTTTAGTGTGAGCGTACGTGTTAGGGTATGGATTAGTTTTAGCGTACGGGTTAGGATTAGGAGACTGGTTAGGGTAAGGCTTCGGGTAAGTGTTAGCGTTAGGGTTAGGTTTACGGGACGGGGACGGTTTAGGGGACAGGTTTGTGTACCACAACAGTTTAGGGTGAGCGTATGTGTTAGGGTATGGGTTAGTGTTAGCGTACGGATTAGGATTAGGGGTCGGGTTAGGGTAAGGATTCGGGTAAGATTTAGGGTTAGGGTTAGGGGATGGGGACGGTTTAGGGCACTGGTTAGGGTATGACAAAGTTTTAGGGTGAGCGTACGTGTTAGGGTATGATTTAGTGTTAGCGTACGGGTTAGGAATAGGGGACGGGTTAGGGTAAGGCTTCGGGTAAGGGTTAGGGTTAGGGTTAGGGTTAGGGTTACGCGATGGGGACGGTTTAGGGGACTGGTTAGGGTACGACAACGATTTAGGGTGAGCGTACGTGTTAGGGTACTGGTTAGTGTTAGTGTACGGCTTAGGATTAGGGGACGGGTTAGGGTAACGCTTACGGTAAATGTTAGGGTTAGGGTTAGGGTTAGAGTTAGTGTTAGGGGACCGGGATGGTTTAGGGGACAGGTAAGTGTATGACAACGGTTTAGGGTAAGCGTACGTGTTAGGGTAAGGGTTAGTGTTAGTGTACAGGTTAGGATTAGGGGACGGGTTAGTGTAAGTCTTCGGGTAAGGGTTAGGGTTAGGGTTAGGGTTAAGGTTAAGGATAGGAGACGGTGACGGGGACGGTTTAGGGGACGGGTTAGGGTAAGGCTTTGGGTAAGTGTTAGGGTAAGGGTTAGTGTTAGGGTTTGGGTTAGAGGACGGGGACGGTTTAGGGGACAGGTTAGTGTACGACAAAGTTTTAGGGTGAGCGTACGTGTTAGGGTATGGGTTAGTGTAAGCGTACGGGTTAGGATTAGGGGACGGTTTAGGGTAAGGCTTCGGGTAAGGGTTATGGTTAGGGTTAGGGTTAGGGTTAAGGTTAGGGAATGGGGACTGTTTAGGGGACAGGTTAGGGTAAGACAACGGTTTAGGGTGAGCCTACATGTTAGGGCACGGGTTAGTGTTAGCGTACGGTTTAGGATTAGGGGACGTGTTAGGGTAAGGCTTCGGGTAAGGGTTAGGGTTAGGGTTAGGATTAGGGTTAGGGTTAGGAGACGGGGACGGTTTACGGGACAGTTTAGGGTACGAAAACGGTTTAGGGTGAGCGTACGTGTTAGGGTATATGTTAGTGTTAGAGTACGGTTTAGGATTAAGTGACAGGTTAGTGTAAGGCTTCGGGTAAGGTTTAGGGTTAGGGTTAGGATTAGAGTTAGGGTTAGGGGACGGGGACTTTTTAGGGGACAGGTTAGTGTAAGACAAAAGTTTAGAGTGCGCGTACGTGTTAGGGTACGGGTTAGTGTTATCGTACGGGTTAGGATTAGGGGACGGGTTAGGGTAAGGCTTCGGGTAAGGGTTAGTGTTAGAGTTAGGGTTAGGGTTAGGGTTAGGGGATGGGGACGGTTTAGGGGACAGGTTAGGGTACGACAACGGTTTAGGGTGAGCGTACGTGTTACGGTACTGGTTAGTGTTAGCGTACGCGTTAGGATTAGGGGACGGGTTAGTGTAAGGCTTCGGGTAAGTGTTAGGGATAGAATGAGGGCTAGGGTTAGGGTTAGGGTATGGGGACGTTTTAGAGGACAGGTTAGGGTACGACAACGGTATAGGGTGAGCGTACGTGTTAGGGTACTGTTTAGTGTTAGTGTACGCGTTATGATTAGGGGACGGGTTAGGGTAAGGCTTTGGGTAAGGCTTCGGCTAAGGGTTAGGTTTAGGGTTAGGGGACGGGGACGGTTTAGGGGACAGGTTAGGGTACGATAATGGTTTAGTGTGAGCGTACATGTTAGGGTACGTGTTATTGTTAGCGTACGGGTTAGTATTAGGGGACGGGTTAGGGTAAGGCTTCGGGTAAGGATTAGGTTTAGTGTTAGTGTTAGGGTTAGGGGACGGGGACAGTTTAGGGGACAGTTTAGGGTACAACAACGGTTTAGGTTGAGCGTACGTGTTAGGGTACGGGTTAGTGTTAACGTATGGAGTAGGATTAGGGGACGGGTAAGAATAAGGCTTCGGGTAAGGGTTAGGGTTAGGTTTAGGGTTAGGGTTAGGGGTTGGGGACGGGGACGGTTTAGGGGACAGGTTAGGGTACGATAACAGTTTAAGGTGAGCGTACATGTTAGGGTAAGGGATAGTGTTAGTGTACGGGTTAGGGTTAGGGGACGGGTTAGTGTAAGACTTCGGGTAAGGGTTAGGGTTAGGGTTAGGGTTAGGGTTAGGTTTAGGGTTAGGGTTAGGGGATGCGGACGGTTTATTGGACAGGTTAGGGTACGACAATGGTTTAGGGTGAGCGTACGTGTTAGGGTACGGGTTAGTGTTAGCATACAGGTTAGGATTAGGGGACGGGTTTGGGTAAGGCTTCGGGTAAGTGTTAGGGTTAGGGTTAGGGTTAGGGTTAGGGTTAGGGGACAGGGACGGTTTACGGGACATGTTATGGTACGACAACGGTTTAGGGTGAGCGTACGTGTTAGGGTACGGGTTAGTGTTAGCGTACGGATTAGGATTAGGGAATGTGTTAGTGTAAGGCTTCGGGTAAGGGTTAGGGTTAGGGTTAGGGTTAGTGTTAGGGGACGGGGACGGTTTAGAGGACATGTTAGGGTACGACAACGGTTTAGGGTGAGCATACGTGTTATGGTACGGGTTAGTGTTATCGTACGGGTTAGGATTAAGGGATGGTTTAGGGTAAGGCTTCGGGTAAGGTTTAGGGTTAAGGTTAAGGTTAGGGTTAGGGTTAGGGGACGGGGACGGTTTAGGGGACAGGTTAGGGTACGACAACGGTTTAGGGTGAGCCTACGTGTTAGGGTACCGGATAGTGTTAGCGTACGGGTTAGGATTAGGTTTCGGGATAGCGTAAGGCTTCGGGTAAGGGTTAGGGTTAGGTTTAGGGTTAGGGTTAGGGTTAGGGGACAGGGACGGTTTAGCGGACAGGTTAGGGTACGACAAGGGTTTAGTGTGAGCGTACGTGTTAAGGTACGGGTTAATGTTAGCATACGGTTTAGGATTAGGGGAGGGGTTAGGATAAGGCTTCGGGCAAGGGTTAGGGTTAGGATTAGGGTTAGGTTTAGGGGACGGGGACGGTTTAGGGGATAGGTTAGGGTACGCCAACGGTTTTGGGTGAGCGTACGTGTTAGGGTATGGGTTACTTTTAACGTACAGGTTAAGATTAGGGGACGGGTTAGGGTAAGGCTTCGGGTAAGGGCTAGGGTTAGGATTAGGGTTAGGGTTAGGTTTAGGTTATGGGGACGGTTTAGGGTTCATGTTAGGTTACGACAACGGTATAGGATGAGCGAACGTGTTATGGTACGGTTTAGTGTAAACGTATGGGTTAGGATTAGGGAACGGGTTAGGGTAAGGCTTCGGGTAATGTTTAGGGTTAGGGCTAGGTTTAGGGTTAGTGTTAGGGGACGGGGACATTTTAGGGGACATGTTAGGTTACGAGAACGGTTTAGGGTTAGCGTACGTGTTATGGTACGGGTTAGTGTTAGCGTACGGGTTAGGATTATTGGACGGGTTAGGGTAAGGCTTCGGGTAAGGCTAATGTTTAGGCATAGGGTTAGGTTTAGGTTTAGGGTTAGGGTTACGGGACAGGGGCGGTTTAGGGGACAGGTTAGGGTACGACAAAGGTTTAGGGTGAGCGTACGTGTTAGGGTACGGGTTAGTGTTAGCGTACGTGTTAGGATTAGGGTACGGCTTAGGGTAAGGCTTCGGGTAAGGGTTAGGGTTAGAGTTAGGGTTAGGGTTAGTGTTAGGGGATGGGGACGGTTTAGGGGACAGGTTAGTGTACGACAATATTTTAGGGTGAGTGTACGTGTTAGGGTATGGGTTAGTGTTCGCGTACGGTTTAGGATTAGTGGACGGGTTAGGGTAAGGCTTCGGGTAAGGGTTAGGGTTAGGGTTAGGTTTAGGGTTAGGGTTAGGGGACGGGGACGGATTAGGGGACAGTTTCGTGTACAACAACGGTTTAGGCTGAGCGTACGTGTTAGGGTATGTGTTAGTGTTAGCGTACGTGTTAGGATTACGGGACGGGTTAGTGTAAGGCTTCGGGTAAGGTTTATGGTTAGTTTTAAGGTTAGCGTTAGGGTTAGGGGACGGGGACGGTTTAGCGGACAGGTTAGGGTATGACAACGCTTTAGGGTGAGCGTACGTCTTAGGGTACGGGATTGTGTTGGCGTATGGGTTAGGATTAGGGGACGGGTTAGGGTAAGGCTTCGGGTAAGGGTTGGGTTTAGGGTTAGGGTTGGGTTAGGGTTAGTGTTAGGGGACAGGGACAGTTTAGAGGACATGTTAGGGTGCAACAGCGGTTTAGGGTGAGCGTACATGCTAGGGTACGATTTAGTGTTAGTGTATGGGTTAGGATTAGGGGACGGCTTAGGGTAAGGCTTCGGGTAAGGGTTAGGGTTAGGGTTAGGGTTAGGGTTATGGGACCGGGACGGTTTTGGGGACATGTTAGGGTACGACAATGGTTTAGGTTGGGCGTACGTGTTAGGGTACGGATTAGTGTTAGCATACGGGTTAGGATTAGAGGACGGGTCAGTGTAAGACTACGGGTAAGGGTTAGGGTTAGGGTTAAGGTTAGGGGATGGGGACGGTTTAGGGGACAGGTTAGGGTACGACAACTGTTTAGTGTGAGCGTACGTGTTAGGGTACTCGTTAGTGTTAGCATACGGGTTAGGTTTAGGGGACGGGTTAGAGTAAAACTTCGGGTAAGGGTTAGTGTTAGGGTTAGGGGAAGGGGACGGTTTAGGGGACAGGTTAGGGTAAGACAAAGGTTTAGGTTGAGCGAACGTGTTAGGGTATGGATTAGTGTTAGCGTACGGGTTAGGATTAGGGGACGGGTTAGTGTAAGGCTTCGGGTAAGGGTTAGGTTTAGGGTTAGTGTTAGGGTTAGGGGACGGGGACAGTTTAAGGGACAGGTTAGGGTACGAAAACGGTTTAGGGTGAGTGTACATGTTAGGGTACGTGTCAGTGTTAGCGTACGGGTTAGGATTAGGTGACGGGTTAGTTTAAGGCATCGGGTGAGGGTTAGGGTTAGGGTTAAGTTTAGTGTTAGGTTTAGGGGTCGGGGACGGTTTAGGGGACAGGTTAGGGTACGACTATGATTTAGTGTGAGCGTACGTGTTAGGGTACGGGTTAGTGTTAGCATACGGGTTAGGATTAGGGAACGGGTTAGGGTAAGGCGTCGTGTAAGGGTTAGGGTTAGTGTTAGGGTTAGGGTTAGGGTTAAGGTACGGGGACAGTTTAGGGTACGACAACGGTTTAGGGTGAGGGTACGTGTTAGGGTACTGGTTAGTGTTAGCGTACGGGTTAGGATTAGGGGACTGGTTAAGGTAAGGCCTCGGGTAAGGGTTAGGGTTAGGGTTAGGTTTAGGGTTAGAGGTTTGGGACGGTTTAGGGGACAGTTTAGGGTACGACAATGTTTTAGGGTGATTGTACGTGTTAGGGTACGGGTTAGTGTTAGCGTACGATTTAGGATTAGGTGAGGGGTTAGGGTAAGGCTTTGTGTAAGGGTTAGGGCTAGGTTTAGGGTTAGGGTTAGGGTTAGGGTTAGGGGACGGTGACGTTTTAGGGGACAGGTTAGTGTACAACAACGGTTTAGGGTGAGTGTACGTTTTGGGATACGGGTTAGTGTTCGCGTACGGTTTAGGATTAGGGGACGGGTTAGGGTAAGGCTTCGGCTAAGGGTTAGGGTTATGGTTAGGTTTAGGGTTAGGGTTAGGGGACGGGCACTGATTAGGGGACAGGTTCGCGTACGACAACGGTTTAGAGTGAGCGTACGTGTTAGGGTATGGGTTAGTGTTAGCGTACGGGTTAGGATTAGGGGACGGGTTAGTGTAAGGCTTCGGGTAAGGTTTATGGTTAGGTTTAAAGTTAGCCTTACGGTTAGGGGACGGGGACGGTTTAAGGGACAGGTTAGGGTACGACAACGGTTTAGGGTGAGCGTACGTGTTAGGGTATGGGTTAGTGTTAGCGTACGGCTTAGGATTAGGGGACGGGTTAGGGTAAGGCTTCGGGTAAGGGTTAGGGTTAGGGTTAGGGTTAGGGTTAGGGGACGGGGACGGGGACGGTTTAGGTGACAGGTTAGTGTACGAAAACAGTTTAGGGTGAGCATACGTGTTAGGGTACGGGTTAGTGTTAGCGTACGGGTTAGGATTAGGGGTCGGCTTAGTGTAAGGCTTCGGGTAAGGGTTAGGGTTAGGGTTACGTTTAGGGTTAGGGGACGGGGACGGTTTAGGGTACAGGTTAGCGTATGACAACAGTTTAGTGTGAGCGTACAAGTTAGGGTATGGATTAGTGTTAGCGTACGGGTTAGTATTAGCGGACGGGTTAGGGTAAGGCTTCAGGTAAGGGGTAGGGATAGGGTTAGGGTTAGGGTTAGTGGACGGGGACGGTTTAGGGGACAGGTTAGGGTACGACAACAGTTTAGGGTGAGCGTACGTGTTAGGGTATGGATTAGTGTTAGCGTACGGGTTAGGATTATGGGATGGGTTAGGTTAAGGCTTCAGGTAAGTGTTTGGGTTAGGGTTAGTGTTAGGGTTAGGGCTAGGGTTAGGGTTATGGGACGGGGACCGTTTAGGGGACAGTTTAGGGTACGACAACGGTTTAGGGTGAGCGTACGTGTTTGGGTACATGTTAGTGTTAGCGTATGGGTTAGGATTAGGGGACGGGTTAGTTTAAGGCTTCGGGTAAGGGTTAGGGTTATGGTTAAGGTTAGGGTTAGGGGACGGGATGGTTTAGGGGACAGGTTAGGGTACGACAACGGTTTAGTGTGAGCGTACATGTTAGTGTACTGGTTAGTGATAGCCTACGGGTTAGGATAAAGGGACGGGTAAGTGTAAGGCTTTGGGTAGGGGTTAGTGTTAGGGTTAGGGTTAGGGTTAGTGTTAGGGGACGGGGAAGGTTTAGCGGACAGGTTAGTTTAGGAGAACGGTTTAGGTTGAGCGTACGTGTTAGGGTATGGGATAGTGTTAGCATACGTGTTAGGATTGGGGACGTGTTAGTGGAAGGCTTCGAGTAAGGGTTAGGGTTAGGGTTAGGTTTAGGGGACGGGGACGGTTTAGGATACAGATTAGGATACGACAACAGTGTAGGTTGAGCGTACGTGTTAGGGTACGGGTTAGTGTTAGCGTACGGTTTAGGATTAAGTGACGGTTTAGCATAAGACTTCGGGTAAGGGTTAGGTTTAGGGTTATGTTTAGGGTTAGGGTTAGGGGACGAGGACGATTTAGGTGACAGTTTAGCGTACAGCAACGGTTTAGGGTGAGTGTAGGTTTTATGGTACGGGTTATGGTTAGGGTTAGGGTTAGGGGATGAGGACGATTTAGGGGACAGTTTACCGTACGACAATGGTTTAGTGTGAGCGTACGTGTTAGGGTACGGGTTAGTGTTAGCGTATGGGTTAGGATTAGGGAACGGGTTAGGTTAAGGCTTCGGGTAAAGGTTAGTGTATGTCTTTTCTATTATATATTTGGCATATGGGCCGGAGTCTGTGCTAATTTCAATCTCTGGTTTTATGCGGCACCCTAACTCACCTTTCCCCATAAGCAAGCGAAAGTTGTTTTTCTAAATTTGAAACCCTGTTCTCTATTGTAATTCAGTTCATGTGTAATCAAGTTTACATCTCGTGTATTAGTCATATCTTATGATGTTTCTTTTTCTCTGTGACGTATTTCACGTAGTATCACCGTACCTGAAGCCACTCAGTATGCCGCTTCGGGCCTGATGTCAGAGATTTCATTGCTGAGTGATATTCCATTGTACGTACGTACCACAAGTTCTTTATCCATTTTTCGCTTTCTGGGATATTGAACTTGTACCGTAGACAAGGTTCTTGTAAACAGAGCCGTCCCAAACTTTGGGGCGGCTGTGTGTTTTTGATTTTAATTTCCCTAAGCTATAGGACCATAAGTTTAAGTGCCATAGGCTGTGTTTCTTCGTTTCTTACATGTTTCAGGAAACACCATACACTTCTCCAGAGTGGCTGTTGGCAATTTACATCCCGCCCATCAGCAAAACAATGCTCCCTCTTCTCCATGGCCTGTCCTGCCTTTCTAGATTTTACACTTTTTTCAGATGGCCGTTTTGACCGGGGGGTAGTGAGAGTTCAATGTAGTGCAGATTTCCTTTACAGGCTTGCTTGGTTGGCCAAAAAGGGCGTATGCGTTTTTTCCTGAATATATTCAGGAAAAAACGCATACGCCCTTTTTGGCCAAGTGCATCATTGTCGACGTTCTGCCTCTTTTCCTATGCTTTAAGTGCAATTCCAGTCTACCCCCTGAAATCGTTTCCCTGTAATTCTGCCCCGCTTTCAAGTCCTCTTCGCAGGCTTACTTCAATATATTTTTGGACGTTAGCTGTCACTTATAACTCTGCAGGTTTGTGAATTACAGTGCCCCTGAGCTCCTTTCTTCAACTCGCTTTCTTGTGAACTGGGCACAAAACCGCAGGATTGCTTCAGGCCCTAATCTGTTTCGGGCAGGGCATGCTGAGCCTTTGGTAAATTCCTCTTCCTGGTGGGAAATGAGCGTTACATTTGCCCGTGCAGACACCTACAGCTAGTCTCTCATTGGTTCTCCCTATTCCTGTTCATCTTGCACAGAAATTGCAAGCTGTGCCAAAGAGGAGGTTAAAGGCACTGACTCTCCAAGTGGGGAGAGAGTTAGTAAAGCGTCTGGAATGGTGAACCCGAATACCAGGGGACGAAAACTGAGATGCATTTAGAAACGTTTCTGAATCACACGGTGGACCATGCTCTGGGTTTCCCATGCATGTTTTAGCTGAAGGAAGAATCCCTTGTACCTGGAGAGTTGGGACCCATGGAATGGGTACCATGCAGTATGACCAAAAGGTCTGCATTTGCTCACTGTACCTCATCAATTCTATCATCCCGAAGTATCCATCTTTATGTTTCACCCAGCTCTGTGTGTAGATGTGGTAAATCCAGGTTGCATCACAAGCCCTGATTGAATTATTTAAGAATTGCTCTCTATTTCACTGTCATTGTGTTTTGTTTTCGAAATTTATTTTGATACTGGGATTTATCGGATTTTCACTGCTGCGTTTATCCGTCTGTACACACATTTGATTCACTTACTGAGACATATAAATCCATGGGTTTTAAGTTTCTTCCTATTCAGATATATTCCTAGGCATTGAATATGTGGTGTTGAGTCCATTTCTTTAAGCAAGGGGTAGGTCTTGTGTATTAGAAATTTGGCTTATGGAACGTTATCTGCGCTAATTTAAATCTCTGGTTTCATCCGGCACCCCAACTCACCTTTCCCCATAAGCAAGCGCAAGTTGTATTTCTAAATTTGAGACCCTGTTCTCTATTGTAATTCAGTTCATGTGTAGTCAAGTTTACATCCCGTGTATTAGTCATACCTAATGATGTTTCTCTTTCTGTGTGACTTATTTCACGTAGAATCACCGTACCCGAATCCTGCCACTATGCCGCTACGGGCCTGATGACATAGATTTCATTGCTCAGTGATATTCCATTTTACGTACATACCACAACTTCTTTATCCATTTTTCGCTTTCTGGGATATTTAGCTTGTACCGTAGACGAGGTTCTTGTAAACAGAGCCGTCGCAAACCTTGGGGTGGCTGTGTGTTTTTGATTTTAATTTCCCTAAGCTATAGGACCATAAGTGTAAGTGCCATAGGCTGTGTTGCTTCGTTTCTTACGTGTTTCAGGAAACACCATACACGTCTCCAGAGCAGCTGTTGGCAATTTACATCCCATCCATCAGCATAACAAGGCTCCCTGTTCTCCATGGCCTGTCCTGCCTTTCTGGATTTTACACTTTTTTCAGATGGCCCTTTTGACCGGGGGGCAGTGAGACTTCATTGTAGTGCAGATTTCCTTCATAGGCTTGCTTGGTTGGCCAAAAAGTGCGTATACGTTTTTTCCTGAATATATTCAGGAAAAAACGCATACGCTCTTTTTGGCCGAGTGCATCATTGTCGACGATCTGCCTCTTTTCCTATGCTTTAAGTGCAATACCAGTCTATCCCCTGAAATAGCTTTCCTGAAATTCTGCCCCGCTTTCAAGTCCTCTTTGCAGGCTTACTTCAATATATTTCTGGAAGATAGCTGTCATTTACAACTCTGTAAGTTTGTGATTTACAGTGTCCCTGAGCTCCTTTCTTCAGCTAGCTTTCTTGTGAGCTGGCCGCAAAACCACCGGATTGTTTCAGGCCCTAATCTGGTTCTGGCAGGCATGCTGAGCCTTTGGCTAATTCTTCTTCCTTGTGGGAAATGAGCATTCCATTTGCCTGTGCAGACACCTACAGCTAGTCTCTCTTTGGTTCTCCCTATTCCTGTTCATCTTGTGCAGAAATCGCAAACTGTGCCAAAGAGGAGGTTAAAGGCACTGACTCTCCAAGTGGGGAGAGTGTTAGTAAAGCGTCTGGAATGGTGAACCTGAATACCAGGAGACAAAAACTGAGATGCATTTAAAAACTTTTCTCAATCACATGGTGGACCATACTCTGTGTTTCCCATGTATGTTTTAACTGACGGAAGATTCGCTTAAACCTGGAGAGTTGGGACCCATGGAATGGGTATCATGCAGTATGACTTCAAACGGTCTGCATTTGCTCACCAATCCTCACCAGTGCTATCAGCCCGAAGTGTCCAGCCCTATGTCTCACCAGCTCTGGGTGTCGATGTGGGAAATCCATGTTGCATCACAAGCCCTGAGTGAATTATTTAAGAATTCTTGTCTATTTCACTGTCATTTTGTTTTGTGTTTAAAATTTATTTTGGTAATGGGATTTATCGGATTTTCACTGCTGCGTTTTTGCCGCTGTACACATGCTTGATTCTCTTATGGAGACATATAAATCCATGGGTTTTAAGGTTGTTACCAGTCAGGTATATTCCTAAGTGTTGAATATGTGGTGTTGAGTCCACTTCGTTGAGCAAGGAGTAGGTCTTGTCTATTACATATTTGGCTTTTGGAACGGTATCTGTGCTAATTTCAATCTCTGGTTTTATGCAGCACCCCAACTCACCTTTCTCCATAAGAAAGCATAAGTTGGTTTCCTTAATTTGAGACCCTGTTCTGTTTTGTAATTCAGTGCATGTGTAGCCAAGTTTATATTCCATGTATTAGTGATATCTTATGTGTTTTTCTTTTAGTATTTTGTGACTTTTTATGATCATACTTAAGTCCTCTGGAGTTGTTACAAATGGCAATATTTCATTATTTTCCGGGCTGAGTAATATTCCACTCTACCTAAGTACCTCATCTCTATCCATTTTTTCCCTCCAGAGACATTTATGTTATATCCTAGTCGAGGATCTTTTAAACAGAGAGGCGGTAAACTTTGGCGTGCCTGTGTCCTCCCCATTTTTGTTTTTCCCAAGATATACGTCCATGAGTGCAAGTGCCCTGTGCTCCGTAGCTCATTTTTTAGATGCTTTAGTAAACACAATACACTTATCCAGAGTGAACGTTGGCAACATACATTTCCACTATAAGCCTCACAGTGCTCCCTTTTCTCCTTGCCCTGTCCTGCATTTCTGGTGTTTACGCTTTATGAGGACGGCTCTTCTGACTGATGCAAAGTGATGTGTTTTGTAGTATTGATTTCCAGTGCCCACCTGTTTGGTTGGCTAAAAATGTGTATGCCCTTTTCTTGAATTTATACAGAAAAAGATGCATACACCCTTTTTGGCCAACTGCAATGTTGGCAATGTTCAGCCCCTTTTCTTGTGCTTAATGGCGAGTCCTTTCTACCTCTTCCAATCCCTTTCCTGCCATTCTCTGTTGCTTACAAGTCCTTTTTTCTGACCTTCCTCAAGACATTTTTCAGTGATAGATATTTTGAGCTCTGCAGTTTCGTGAATTTTGTGCCCCTGAGTTCCATTTTTCCACTTGTGTTTATGGGAACTGGCCACAAAGCAGCCGGATTTCCTCAAGCCCTATTCTGTTTCCATGGGCAACCCTAGCCTTTGGTTAATTCGTCTTCCTGATTGGAAATTAGAGTGACATGTGCCTGTCTGAACACCTAGGACTTGTCTCTCATTGTTCCTCCTCCTTCCGCTTCATCCTCTGGACAAATTCCAAACTGTGCACAACAGGATGTTGACAGTGCTGACATCTCCAAGTGGGGAGACTGTTAGTAAAGACTCTGGAGGGGTGAACCCGAGCACCAGGTGATGAGGAGATGAGATTCCTTTTCCAAACTCTTCCCGATCAGACGGTATACCATCCTCTGTGTGTGACAGGCATGTTTTAGCTGTAGGAAGGGTCCCATTCATGTGAGGAGAACACCAGGGCTTTTTCAAAATCAGTGTCTCTCCGCAACCCAAACTGGGGGATTTTTTAAGCTATGGCTACACATATGTTCATTAAGGGCCTTGAGAAGTAGGCAGAGTCCAAACTTTAGATGATTGAAGTCTTCAGGGTCAGAAACACTCACCACCGGCTTCCCTTAGGTTCGATTTTAACTGTCAGTGATAGATGATGTCAATAAAAATATCTATTCTTTTTCAGATCATTTCCCCTTATAGGTTATTGAAAAATATTGAGTGTAGTTCCCTGTGCTATACAGTAGTTCCTTGTTGATGATCGATTTTATACATAGCATTGTGTATGTGTTAATCCCAAACTGTTAATTTATCCCTCCTCCCACCCTTTCCCATTTGGTAATAATAAATTATAAGATTTTATACTTCTCAGAAATGGGGAAGCTGAAAGAGAGGTATCATTTTCAATGGAAAAGCATTTAAAACAAGATTGAAGCTTTAAGCAAGATTATTAGATGTACATGCTTGGAAAGAAATCACTTCGTTTCTCTAATATTGACCTGACACATAAGACAAACATTTTCACTGAACTTGCTTATAAGAAAGTGATGGAAATATCAAATGGAAGTGTTAGAAACATCTTATTTCTAACAGTGTATAACATCTTATACACTGTTCTCTGTTAATTACAGTATGGCTCACACATCTGTTTATTAAAGTTACAATGTTCTCAATTTCTGTTACTGATCCTCCAGAGTGTACCCCAACAAGTGTCCCCCTGCCCAGTGTCACTGGAGCCAACAGATTGAGACTGAGTTTGGTTCAGAAGCAAAGGAAACTTTATATTTTGATCAGAGAATGGAGAGGTGAGAGCATGTGCTACCCTGTGGGCTGTGGGCTGGGCTGCTGTGTAGAGATCCTGTCAGAGTCAGTGGGAGGGAAGCAGTGGAACTCTCGAGGGCCCTGTTGGCTACAGCTCAGGCTCTATATCGCAGAGTCTGCACTGGGCCCCAGGAGCTGATGTGTCGACCCAGCCATTCTGCACTAGGAAATCTGGTCTGAAGTGCCGGGTGTGGAACCTCTGTATGCGGGACCCTAGGAGCACGTGAAATTAGACAAAGCACAAAGGATAAAAATGGTTAGACTTTATTTTATTGCCCAGATTCTATTTTTATCTCCCAGGGATTTTTAAGGGGCTTTGCCTGGGACAAACCTCTCTTCTGCCTTTTGTCCCCTTCCTCATTCTTGGAGTGCTGAGGGTGCAGACCTTTCTTCTGTAACTGCTCAGTGCTGAGTTAGGAGCCCTCACACTTGTGGGCGAGTGTCAGAACTTCTTCCCAGCAGTCTCCAGGTGACGTTGATTGTCCCCAGGTCTCCTGCCTCCGTGCTCGTCCGCCTGAGCACCAGTATTGGAAGTGTTATAGATTCTAATGATCTTTAAGGGTCCAGGAAGGAGATGTGCAGTGACGCTGTGAGGTCCAGTTTCACCCCGCCCCACATTTGTTGGGCCACCTTAGGCTGACCGTTTCTGCCAGCCTAGATGCTCTGACCAGTAGTCTGCACTTTCTTCAATTAGGCCCCTGAATTAACGTAAAAACAGCACCAGGTGTCAGGACCCTGCCCGCTCAACTCCCAGACAGTCCAGGGTCAGTGGTGATGAAGGACCATGATGGCCACTGAGTCAACAGCCTTTTGAAGTAAACAGGAGTCCAGCCGGTCTTATTGGCCACCATCATCACGGTGTCTGTAGGCTTTTCTATGGTGACAGCGTGATATACGGTTCCCCCGCCAAGACTATTAGCTCCCCTCCGGGTGCAGTAAGTCCTGCAAGCAGTAGTCTACTCTTTTGAGACACACTCTTGTTGTTTTATGAGAGAAACTCCAGGTCAAATGATGATCACACGAGTTGTCATGGTGCCCCGTTGTTCCCGGTTATCTCTCTGGAGGTTGGAGTTGGAGGGCCTCCACACTCGAGGTCAGTGTGCCCACGGAGCAAACCCTGCAACTTCAGGGCATGGTTGGGGGTTAGGATCACCACGTGGGGTCCTTTACCCTTAGGAGGGAGGTGGCCTTTTGGGCTGCTGATTTCCAGGTTTTTAGATACTGCCAGTATCTTGGCCAGATGTGGCGGTGGGCCAAGTCCCTTGGTGACCGTAGTTTATCCTACCTGGATGGCATTCTTGCATTGTTCCATTTCAAGTGGTCCCAGTTTTTACACTAATACTCCAATGGCGATTCACCTTTCACCAGGAATGTAAAGGTCAAAGGGTTTAGCTAAATTAGGGAGTTCCAGGGCAAGGGTCTGAATTGACTGCTCTTTCCATTCTTGAAAGGCCACTTCTGGATTCTATTCAAAAGAATCATCAACTTTTCCTTTCAGTGTTTCATATAGAGGCCCAGCTAGTAGACTGTAGTTAGGGATCCAGAAGCAGCAAACCCTGGCCTCCCCAGGAACCCCTAAGCTGTCTTCTAGTTTTAGAAAGGGGTAAGGCTGTAAATTGTTTCTTCCCTTTCCTGGGATGGGCTTCTCCAACCTTCTGTGAGAATTAAGCCCAGGCAGGTCACTGTAGTCTGTGCTATCTGAGCTTCTTCTTGGACAACTTCTATCCTTTATTGGCTTGGTAGTTCAGAGGCCTCCTTAGTAGGGCTGATGATCAGAATGTCGTCTGCATATTGAAGGAGTGTTTCCTTTTCCAGAAGTAGAACTTTTAGGTCTTTAGCTGAGCTTTCCCCAAAGATGGTGTGGGAATTTTTGAACCCTTGGTGCAAGATGGCCCGGAAGTATTGTTTTAGTTGTATGTTGAGTCCTGCCACTCACAAGCCAAAATGTCTTGTGACTCTGGGACTAATGGAATACAGAAGAAGGCATCATTGAACACTAATACAGAATACCAAGTCCTGGTGGTTGGTAAAATGACCAGCAGGCTGTAGGATTTAGGAACTACTGGAGGTATATCCTCGGTGGCTTCACCGACTGTCCTTACATCTTTTACCAGGACTCCAGCAGCCCATGGGGCTATCGAGGTCAGGCCAATCGCAGGATATGGAGCTCACCCGAGCAGGTACCCCACCCCCACCGCAGCCCACGGGGCTCTCGTGGTCAGGTCCCTCCCAGGACATGGGGTTCCCTGGGCAAGTCCCCTGCAGCCCATGGGGCTCTCGTGGTCAGGCCCCTCCCAGGATACAGAGCTACCCTTGCAGGTACCTTGGCAGGGCTGGGCACACAGGAACCGTGCACATAGCCCTCATTGCAGAGCACTCCCAGCTCACCTGTCGCTCAGATCTGACACAGAGCACCTCAGAGCAGGACTTGAACTAACAAACAGCAGCTCCAACAGGTCTGTGACCCTGGGCATCACTCTGTGTGGCCTCCCTCCACCTGGTCTTCCAGAGACTTCCACTGCACCCGGGGCACCAGGCCTCTGTCTCCACCCACCACCCACCCATCCTCTCCCTGACACCTGGGTTCCTCTCATTAGGAGAGGGTTTTCTTGAAGTTGTCTCCCACTCACGGGCCAGATAATATGATTAGAAAACAAGCCAGAGCTGCAGCCCCTTGTCTATCCTGACTCTCAGGAGCCCACACCTGTTCCTTGGAGCTGGCCGATTCAGCAAGTTCCATTTTCTGCAACTGTGAGCCCCTGAGGGGTGATTATTGGCTGGCCTGGGAAGCCTGACCGTGCCGGCCAGCCCTCCCCAGGTGTGCCTGGGTTCAGATCAATATAAATACCGCCCCAGGCAGCAAGAGCCCCTGCAGCTGTGCCTGACGCCATTTTCTCTGCCCTGTCAGCAGTCTCGGGGCTGGGCTGGTGGGAGGGAGTGAGAGGCCACGGCTTTGTGGGTGTCCCAGTGTGAGTGGGGCTCTGCTGGACTTTCTGCAGCAGTTGCCAAGATGCCACCTGCTAAAGAAGAGGATGTTTCACCCGTAGCTGCTGCTGGAATTTCTCCCTGGGCAGAGGTGAGGAAGGAAGAATGCAGTGGGGGCCGGGACAGCAGGGGTATCTCAGGCAGGGAAATGGAAAGCTTCCAGAAGAGCACCCAGGGCCAGGACCATCCTGGCTGACCTGCAGGCACCAAGTCGGCTGGCATGCTGTCACTCATGTGGTTCCATGGCCCTTCCTCTAGGCTTTCAACTCCTTGTACATATTCAGGTGTTTTACCTGGGAAGGGTGGGAACATTGCAGCAGCAGCTGGCCTGGGGCTCGGCCCATGTTTACTCACAGATGCCTCGGCATGGTCCCTTAGCTTTGGATGAGGACGCTTGTTGCGTGGGGCCTGCTGGCTGAATGGGAGATGATTCCCCACCACTGACCAACTTCAGAATTGTTTACAACTGGAGCAAGTGCCCTGATATGATTTTCCTCTGTGTAACTGGTGGGTTCTGTTTTCATTTTTCTTTTTATCATTTTTGGTTCAAGGTAGATTTTATTCCTCTTTTCTGTATTTACAGATATATGCATGGAAATAATTTATTCATATAAATACATGTATGTGAAGGGCAGAATATTTTTTCTGTTTTACTTTTTTTAATTTTATTTTTTTAATTTAATTTTATTTTTTGTAGAGCAGGTTCTTATTGGTTATCTATTTTATACATATAAATGTATACATGCCAATCCCAATCTCTCAACTCCTCCCACCACCACCCCCGCAACAGCTTTCCTCCCTTGGTGTCCATGCGTTTGTTGTCTACATCTGTTGCTCTATTTCTGCCTTGCAAAACGGTTCATCTGTACAATTTTTTTACGTTCCACATATATGCATTAATATACAAGATTTGTTTTGTTTTTCTCTTTCTGACTTACTTCACTCTGTATGACAGTCTCTAGGTCCATCAACGTCTCTACAAATGACCCAATTTCATTCCTTTTTATGGCTTAGTAATATTCCATTTTATGTATGTACCACATCTTTATGCATTCGTCTGTCTGTGGGCATTTAGGTTGCTTCCATTACCTGGATATTGTAAATAGTGATGCAATGAACATTGCGGTGAATGTCTCTTTTTGATTTATGGTTTTGTCTGGGTATATGCCCAGTAGTGGGATTGCTGTATCGTATGGTAATTCTATCGTTAGTTTTATAAGAAACTCCATAATGCTCTCCACAGTGACTGTATCAATTTACATTCCCAACAATAGTGGAAGAGGGTTCCTTATATCCACACACTCTCCAGCATTTGTTGTTTGTAGATTTTCTGATGATGCCCATTCTAACAGGTGTGAGATGATACACCATGGATGGGTCCATTTCGTTGAGCAAAGAGTAGGTCTTGTCTATTACATATTTGGGTTATGGAACGGTATGTGTGCTAATTTCAATCTCTGGTTTTATACAGCACCCCAACTCAACTTTCCCCTTAAGCAAGCATAAGTGTTTATCTAAATGTGAGACTGTTCGGTTTTGTAATTCAGTTTATGTGTAGCCAAGTTTACACGCCCTCTATTAGTGATATCTTATGATAATTATCTTTCTCTATGCAACATATATCTCTTAGAATCATCATACTTAAATCCACTCAATTTGCTGCTACAGGCCTGATGACATTGATTTCGTTGCTGAGTGATATTCCGATGTACGTAAGTAGCACAAATTCTTTATCCATTTATTTCTTTCGGGGATACTTAATTTGTACTGGACTCGAGATTCTTGTAAACACAGCAGCCTTAAATTTTGTGTTGGCTGTGTCTTGTTGATTTTAATATTCCTAAGCTATAGGGCCATAAATGGAAGTGCCCTAGGCTCTGTAGCTTTGTTTTTTAGATGTTTCAGGATACACCATAAACATCTCCAGAGTGTCTGTTGGCAATTTACAATCCGCCCATCAGCATAACAAGGCTCCCTGTTCTCCATGGCCTGTCCTGCCTTTCTGGATTTTACACGTTTTTCAGATGGCCCTTTTGACGAATGGGAAATGAGACTTCATTTTAGTGCAGATTTCCATTGCTCGAGTGCTTGGTTGGCCAAAAGGGCATATGCGTTTTTTTCCTGAATATAATCAGGAAAAAATGTATATGCACTTTTTGTCCAAGTGCATCACTGTCAAAGATCTGCCGCATTTCATATGCTTTAAATGCAAATCCGATCTACCTCCTGAAATATGATTCCTGCAATTCTGCCTCGTTTACAAGTCCTCTTCGCAGACTTACTTCAATATATTTTTGCCAATAGCTGTCATTTATAACTCTGCAGGTGTGTGAATTACAGTGCCCGTGATTTCCTTTCTTAACTCACTTCCTTGTAAGCTGGCCACAAAACCGCAGGTTTCCTTCAGGCCATAATCAGGGTCTGGCACGGCACTCTGACCCTTTGGTTTATTCCTCTTCCTGGTGGGAAATTATAGTTAAATGTGCCCGTCCAGACATCTGCCTCACTCCCAGCCCCTTGGTGATGTGGGCCCTCTGGTGAGAGTCTGAGCCTGGTTGGTTTCCTCACACTTCTGTGAGGTGGGCCCTCTTCTCTGAGGTCACTCCTGCCTGGCTGGCACACACCGCTTTGGTGACTTCGGCCCTCTGGTGGCAGTTGGAGCCTGATGGGAGCCTCGTCCCCTCTGTGATGAGACACTCTGGCGTCAGGACCTAACTGCTGGGTTCCCACATTTTCTGATATGTGCTAAGTGGTGCGAGGGCACTCCTGCCAGGTTCCCATTCACATGGGCATGTGGGCCTTCTGCTCTAAGGTCCCAACGCCTGTGTTGTTCACAGTTTAATGACGTTGGCTCTCTGGTGTTAGTTCACTCAGGCCTAGATCCCATAGACTCTGTGCTCTGAGCCGCCTGCTGGTAGGTTCCAACTGCTGGATTCCCACCTTTTTTATTCTTTGGGCCCTCTGTTTTCAGGCTCCTCCTGCCTGCCTCACTCCCAGCCCCTTTTTGATGTAGGTCCTCTGGTTTGAGGCCACATGTGCCAGTTTCCTCACCTTTATTGATGTGGCCCCACTGGTGTGAGGACACTCCTGCCTGGTTCCCATCCCCTTGGTGATGTGGGCCCTCTGTTGAGAGTCTGATCCTGGCTGCATTCCTCACACTTCTGGGAGGTGGGCCCGCTGCTGTGAGGTCACTCCTGCCTGGCTGGCACACGTCACCTTGGCGATGTGGGCCCTCAGTTGGGAGTTGGTGCCTGTTAGGAGTCTCCTCCCCTCGGTAATGAGGACCCTCTGGCATCAGGCCCTAACTCATGGGCTTCCAGAAGTTTCTGATGTGCACCCTGTAGTGCGAGTACACTCCTGCCAGTGTCCCATCCCCATGGGGATGTGGGCTTTCTGCTCTGAGGTCCCAACTGCTGGGTTGCTCACAGTTTCATGTTGAAGGCCCTCTGGTGTGAGTTCACTCTGGCCTGGACCCCATAGACTCGCTGCTCCTGGTGCCTGATGGGAGGTTCCAACTCTGGGATTCCTCACCTTTTTTATTCAATGCACGCCTGTTTTGAGGCTCCTCCTTCCTGCCTCACACCCAGCCCCTTGGTGATGTGTATCCTTTGGTTTGAATCCTCGTGTGCTGGGTCCCTCACCTTTCGATAATGTGGCCCCACTGGTGTGAGGACACTCCTTCCTGGTTCCCATCCCCTTGGTGATGTGGGCCCTCCAGTGAGAGTCTGATCCTGGCTGGGTTCCTCACCATTCTGTGAGGTGGGCCTTCTGCTGTGACGTCAATCCTGCCTGGCTAGCTCGCGTTGCCTTGGTGACGTCAGGTCTCTGGTGGCATTTGGAGCCTGCTGGGAACCTCCTCCCCTCAGTGATGAGGGCCCTCTGCTGTCAGGCCCTAAGTCCTGGGATACACAAATTTTCTGAGGTGCGCCCTGTGGTGCGACAACACTCCTGCCAGGTTCCCATCCCCATGGGGATGTGGGCTTTCTGCTCTGAGGTCCCAACGGCTGGGTTGCTCACAGTGTCAGAATGTGGGCCCTCTGCTGTGAGTTCACTCCGGCATGGATCCCATAGCCTCGGTGCTCTGTGCCACCTGCTTGGAGTTTCCAACTGCGGGATTCCTCACCTTTTTTATTCTATGGGCCCTGTGTTGTGAGACTCCTCCTGCCTTCCTCACTCCGAGCCCCATGGTGATGTGTGTCCTCTGGTTTGAGGCCACGTGTGCTGGGTCCCTCACTTTTCGATGATGTGGCCCCACTGGTGTGAGGACACTCCTGCCTGGTTCCCATCCCCTTGGTGATGTGGGCCCTCTGCTGAGAGTCTGACCTTGGCTGAACTCCTCAAACTTCAGGGAGGTGGGGCCTCTGCTGTGAGGTCACTCCTGCCTGGCTGGCACACGTTGCCTTGGCCACATGGGTCCACTGGTTGCAGATGGAGCGTGCTGGGAGCCTCTTCCCCTCGGTGATGAGGACCCAGTGGCGTCAGGCCCTAACTGCTGGGCTCCCCACATTTTCAGATGTGCGCCTAGTGGTGCGATGACACTCCTGCCAGGTTCCCATCCCCATGGGGATGTGGGCCTTCTATTCTGAGCTCCCAACGGCTGGGTTGCTCACACTTTCATGATGTGCGCCCTCTGCTGTGAGGTCAATCCTGCCTGGCTGGCACACGTCGCCTTGGCGACATGGGCACTCTGGTGGCAGTTGGAGTGTGCTGGGGCCTCCTCCCCTCAGTGATGAGGGCCTTCTGGTGTCAGGCCCTAAGTGCTGGGCTCCACACATTTTCTGATGTGTGCCCAGTGGTGCGAGGACACTCCTCACAGGTTCCCATCCCCATGGGCATGTGGGACTTCTGTTCTGTGGTCCCAACGGCTGGGTTGTTCACAGTTTCATGACGTGGGCCCTTTGCTGTGTATTCACTCTGTTCTGTATCCCATAGCGTCGGTGCTCTGGGCCACCAGCCTGGAGTTTCCAACTCCTGGATTCCTCACCTTTTTTATTCTATGGGCCCTCTGTTGTGAATCTCCTCCTGCATGCCTCACTCCCAGCCTCTTCGTGATGTGTGTCCCCTTGTTTGAGGCCACATGTGTTGTGTTCCTCATCTTTCACTGATGTGGCCCCACTGGTTTGAGGACACTCCTGCCTGGTTTCAATCCCCTTGGTGATGTGTGCCCTCTGGTGAGAGTCTGATCCTGTTTGGGTTCCTCACACTTCTGTGAGGTGGGCCGTCTGCTCTGTGGTCATTCCTGCCTGGCTGGCACACACCTCCTTGGCAACATCGGCCGTCTGGTGGAAATTGCAGCCTGCTGGTAGCCTCCTCCCCTCGGTGATGAGGGCCTTGTGGCATCAGGCCCTAACAGCTGGGTTCCCACATTTTCGGATACATGCTAAGTGGTGCGAGGACACTCCTGCGAGGTTCCCATCCCCATGGGGTTGTGGGCCTTCTGCTCTGAGGTCCCACTATCTGGGTTGCTCATAGTTTCATGATGTGGGCCCTCTGCTGTGAGTTCACTGCAGCCTGGATCCCATAGACTGGGTGCTCTGGGCCACCTGTTGGGAGGTTCAAACTGCTGGATTACTCAGCTTTTTTATTCTATGGGCCTTGTGTTGTGAGGCTTCTCCTGACTGCCTCACTCTGAGCCCCTTTGAATTGTGGGTCTTCTGGTTTAGCCACATGTTCTGGGTTCCTCACCTTTTGATAATGTGGCCACAATGGTGTGAGGGTACTCCTGCGTTGTTCCGATCCCCTTGGTGATGTGGGCTCTCTGGTGAGATTCTTATCCTGGATGGGTTCTTCACCCTTCTGTGAGGTGGGCCCTGTGCTGTGAGGTAACTCCTGTCTAGCTTGCTCCCATTGCCTTTGTGACGTCGGCCCTCTGGTGGCATTTGGAGCCTGCTGGGAGCCTCCTCTCCTCAGTGATGAGGGTCCTCTGGCGTCCGGCTCTAACTGCTGGGCTCCCCATATTTTTTGATGTGTGCCCACTGGTGCGATGACACTCCTGCTTGGTTCCCTTCCCCATGGGGATGTGGGCCTTGTACTCTGAGGTCACAACGGCTGGGTTGCTTACAGTATCACGATGAGGGCCCTCTGCTGTGAGTTCACTGTGGCCTGGATCCGATAGCCTCGGTCCTCTGGGCCGCCTCCTGGGAAGTTCCAACTGCTGGATTCCTCACCTTTTATATACAATGGGTCATGTGTTGTGAGGTTAATCCTGCCTGCCTCACTCCGAGACCCATGGTGATGTGGGTCCTCTGGTTTGAGGCCACATGTTCTGAGTACCTCAACTTTCGATGATGTGGCCCCATGGGTGTGAGGACACTCCTGCCTGGTTCCCATCCCCTTGGTGATGTGGGCCCTCTGCTGAGAGTCAGATCCTGGCTGGATTCATCACACTTCTGAGAGGAAGGCCCTCTGCTGTGAGGAACATGCTGGGAGCCTCCTCCCCTCGGTGATGAGGGTCCCCTTGCGTCAGGCCCTAAGTACTGGGCTCCCCACATTTTCTGATGTGTGCCCACTGGTGCGATGACACTCCTGCCAGGTTCCCATCCCCATGGGGTTTGGGCCTTCTACTGTGAAGTCCCAAAGACTGGGTTGCTCACAGTTTCATGTTGTGGGTCCTCTGCTGTGAGTTTACTGAGGCCTGGATCACATAGATTGGGTGCTCTGGGCCGCCTGCTGGGAGGTTCCCACCTGGATTCCTCAACTTTTTTATTCTATGGGCTCTGAGTTGTGAGGCTACTCCTGCCTGCCTCACTCTGAGCCCATTTGAGATGTGGGTTCTCTGGTTTAGGCCACATGTGCTGGGTTCCTCACCTTTCTATGATGTTGCCACACTGGTGTGAGGACACTCCTGCCTGGATCGTATCCCATTGGTCATGTGGGCACTCTGGTGAGAGTCTTATTCTGGCTAGGCTCCTCACTCTTCTGTGAGGTAGGCCCTCTGCTGTGAGGTCACTCCTGCCTGACTGGCACTCGTCACCTTGGGGACGTTGTACCTCAGCTGGGTGTTGGTGACTGCTGGGAGTCTCCTCCCCTCGGTAATGAGGGCTCTCTGGCATCAGGCCTTAACTCCTGGGCTCCCAAAATTTTTTGATGTGCGCCCTGTGGTGCGAGTACACTCCTGCAAGGTTCCCAACCCCATGGGAATGTGGGCCTTCTGCTCTGAGTTCCCAATGCCTGGGTTGCTCACAGTTTCATGATGAGGGCCCTCTGCTGTGAGTTCACTGTGGCCTGGATCCCATAGCCATGGTGATCTGGGCTGCCTGCTGGGAAGCTCCAACTGCTGTATTCCTCACCTTTTTTATACAATGGGCCATGTGTTTTAAGGTTAAACCTGCCTGCCTCACATCGAGACCCATGGTGATGTGGGTCCTCTGGTTTGAGGCCACATATTCTGGGTACCTCAACTTCGATTTTGTGGCCTCATGGGTGTGAGGACACTGCTACCTGGTTCCCATCCCCTTGGTGATGTGGGCCCTCTGGTGAGAGTCTGATCCTGGCTGGGTACCTTAAACTTCTGTGAGGTGTGCCCTCTTATGTGAGGTCAATCCTGCCTGACTGCCTCATGTCGCCTTGGCAATGTGGGGACTCTGTTGGCCCCTGGAGCATGCTGGGAGCATCCTACCCTCGTTAATGAGGGCTCTGGATAAAACGCATATGTCCTTTTTGGCCAAGTACATCATTGTCGACGTTCTGCCTCTTTTCCTATGCTTTAAGTGCAATTCCAGTCTATCCCCTGAAATTGTTTTCCTGAAATTCTGCCCCGCTTTCAAGTCCTGTTCACAGGCTTACTTCAATACAATTTTGGACGATAGCTGTCATTTATAACTCTGCAGGTTTGTGAATTACAGAGACCTTGAACTCCTTTCTTCAACTCACTATCTTGTGAGCTGGGCACAACACCACAGAATTTCTTCAAAACCTAATCTGGTTACGGCAGGGCACGCTGAGCCTTTGGTTAATTCCTCTTCCTGGTGGGAAATGAGGGTTACATTTACCCGTGCAGACACCTACAGCTAGTCTATAATTGGTTCTCCCTATTCCTGTTCATCTTGCGCAGAAATTGCAAGCTGTGCCAAACAGGAGGTTAAAGGAACTGACTCTCCAAGTGGGGAGAGTGTTAGTAAAGCGTCTGGAATGGTGAACACGAAAAACAGGGGATGAAAACTGAGATGCATTTAAAAACGTTTCCCAATCACACGGTGGACCATACTCTGTGTTTCCCATGCATGTTTTACCTGAAGGAAGAATCCCTTGAACCTGGAGAGTTGGGACTCTTGGAATGGGTACCATGCAGTATGACTTCAAATGGTCTGCATTTGCTCACCGAAACTCACCAATGCTATCAGCCCGAAGTGTCCAGCCTTATGTCTCACCCAACTCTGGTTGTAGATGTGGTAAATCCAGGTTGCATCAAAAGCCCTGAGTGAATTATTTAAGAATTGCTCTCTATTTCACTGTCATTGTGTTTTGTTATTGAAATTTATTTTGATAATGGGTTTTATAGGATTTTCACTGCTGCATTTATGCTGCTGTACACACACTTGATTCTCTTACGGAGACATATAAATTCATGGGTTTTAAGATTCTTCCCAGTCAGGTGTATTCCTAAGCGTTGAATATGTGGTGCTAAGTCGATCTCCTTGAGCAAAGATTAGGTCTTGTCTATAACATATTTGGCTTTCGGAACGGTATCTGTGCTAATTTTAATCCCTGGCTTTATGCAGCACCGCAACTCACCTTTCCCCATAAGCAAGCACGAGTTGGTTTTCTAAAGTTGAGACCCTGTTCTCTATTGCAATTCAGTTCATGTGTAGTCAAGTTTATATCCCGTGTATTAGTGATATCTTATGATGTTTCTTTTTCTGTGTGACGTAGTTCACGTAGAATCACCGTACCTGAATCCACTCAGTATGCCACTACGGCCTGATGACATAGATTTCATTGCTGAGTGATATTCCATTGTACGTACGTACCACAACTTCTTAATCCATTTTTCGCTTTCTGGGATATTTAACTTGTACCATAGACAAGGTTCTTGTAGAAAGAGCCGTCCCAAACCTTGGGGTGCCTGTGTGTTTTTCATTTTAATTTCCCTAAGCTATAGGACCATAAGTTTAAGTGCCATAGGCTGTGTTGCTTCGTTTCTTACGTATTTCAGGAAACACCATACACTTCTCCAGAGTGGCTGTTGGCAATTTACATCCCGACCATCAGCATAACAAGGCTCCCTGTTCTCAATGGCCTGTCCTGCCTTTCTGGATATTACACTTTTTCCAGATGGCTCTTTTGACCGGGGGGCAGTGAGACTTCATTGAAATGCAAATTTCCTTTACAGGCTTGTTTGGTTGGCCAAAGAGGGCGTATGTGTTTTTTCCTGAATATATTCAGGAAAAAACGCATACGCCCTTTTTGGCCAAGTGCATCATTGTCGACGTTCTGCCTCTTTTCCTATGCTTTAAATGAAATTGCGCTCTACGCCCTGAAATCCTTTTCCTGAAATTCTGCCCCGCTTTCAAGTCCTCTTCACAGACTTACTTCAGTATATTTTTGGACGATAACTGTGATTTATAACTCTGCAGGTTTGTGAATTACAGTGCCCCCGAGCTCCTTTCTTCAACTCGCTTTCTTGCAGCTGGCTGAAAATCTGGAGGATTGCTTCAGGTGCTACTCTGGCTCTGACATGGCATGTTGAGCCTTTGGTTAATTCCTCTTCCTGGTGTGAAATGAGCAGTACATTTGCCCGAGCTGGCACCTATGGCTAGTCTCTGATTGGTTCTCCCTATTACTGTTCATCTTGTACAGAAATTTCGAACTCTGCCAAACAGGAGGTTAAAGACACTGACTCTCCAAGTGGGGAGAGTGTTAGTCAAGCATCTGGAATAGTTAACACAAGTGCCAGAGGATAAAAACTGAGATGCGTTTAAAAACATTTCCCAGTCATACTGTGGACCATACTCTGGTTTTCTCATTCATGTTTTAGCTGAAGGAAGTATCCCTTGAACCTGGAGTGTTGGGACCCATGGAATGGGTACTATGCAGTATGACTACAAAGTGTCTGCATTTGCGCACCGAACGTCACCAATGCTCTCAGCCCGAAGTGTCCAGCCTTATGTCTCACCCAGCTCTGGGTGTAGATGTGGTAAATCCAGGTTGCATAAGAAGCCCTGAGTGAATTATTTAAGGATTGCTCTCTACTGCACTGTCATTGTGTTTGTTTTTGAAATTTATTTTGATAATGAGATTTTTCGGATTTTCACTGCTGAGGTTATGCCGCTGTACACACGCTTGATTCTCTTACAGAGACATATAAATCCATGTGTTTTAAGAATTTTCCTAGTCAGGTATATTCCTCGGCGTTGAATACGGGGTGTTGAGTCCATTTCGTTGAGCAAGGAATAGGTCTTCTCTATTACATATTTGGGTTTTAGAATGGTATCTGTGCTAATTTCAATCTCTGGTTTTATGCAGAACCCCACCTCACCTTTCCCATTAAGCAAGCATAACTTGGTCTTCTTAATTTGAGACCCTCTCCTCTTTTGTAATTCAGTTCATGTATAGCCAAGTTTACATTCCCTGTATTAGTGACATCTTATGATGTTTCTCTTTCTGTGTGACTTATTTCACGTATTATCATCGTACCTGAATCCAGTCATTATGCCGCGACGGGCCTGATGACATAGATTTCTTTGCTGGGTGATATTCCATTGTACGTACGTACTGCAATATCTTTGTCTATTTTTCGCCTTTTGGCATATATAACTTGTAGCGTAGACGAGGTGCTTGGAAACAGAGCCGTCCGAAACTTTTGGGTGGATGTGTGTTTTTTATCTTAATTTTCCTAACCTATAGGACAATAAGTGGAAGTGCGTTGGCTCTGTTGCTTTGTTTTTTAGGTATTCAGGAAACACCATATATTTCTCCAGAGTGTCTGTTGGCAATTTACATCACACCCATCATCATAACAAGGCTCTCTGTTCTCCATGCCCTGTCGTGCATTTCTGGATTTTACTCTTTTTCAAGATGGCCCTTTTGAACGGGGGGCAGTGAGACTTCATTGTAGTGCAGATTTCATTTACAGGCTTGCTTGGTTGGCCAAAAAGGGCGTATGCGTTTTTTCCTGAATATATTCAGGAAAAAATGCATACGCCCTTTTTGGCCAAGTGCATCATTGTCGACGTTCTGCCTCTTTTCCTATGGTTTCAGGGCAATTCCAGTCTACACCCTGCAATCGTTTTCCTGAAATTCTGCCCCGCTTTCAAGTCCCCTTCGCAGGCTTACTTCAATATATTTTTGGAGGATAGCTGTCATTTATAACTCTGCAGGTTTGTGAATTACAGTGTCCCTGAGCTCCTTTCTTCAACTCGCTTTTTTGTGAGCGGGCACAAAATCGCATGATTGCTTCAGGCCCTAATCTGTTTCTGGTAGGGCACGCTGAGATTTTGTTTAATTTCTCTTCCTGGTGGGAAATGAACGTTACATTTTCCCGTGCAGACACCTACAGCTAGTCTCTCATTGGTTTTCCCTATTCCTGTTCATCTTGCACAGAAATTGCAAGCTGTGCCAAAGAGGAGGTTAAAGGCACTGACTCTCCATGTGGGGAGAGTGTTGGTAAAGCGTCTGGAATGGTGAACCCGAGGACCAGGATACGAAAACTGAGATGCATTTTAAATCCTTTCCCATCACATGGTGGACCATATTCTGGGTTTCCCATGCATGTTTTAGGTGAAGGAAGAATCCCTTGAACCTGGAGAGTTGGGACCCATGGAATGGGTACCATGCAGTATGACTGCAAGGGGTCTGTATTTGCTCACCAAAACTCACCAATGCTATCAGCGTGAAGTGTCCAGCCTTATGTCTCAACCAGCTCTGGGTGTAGATGTGGTAAATCCCAGTTGCATCACATGCCCTGAGTGAATTGTTTAAGAATTGTTCTCAATTTCACTGTCTTTGTGTTTTGTTTTTGAAATTTATTTTGATAATGGGATTTATCGGATTTTCACCGCTGCGTTTATGCCGCTGTACACACGCTTGATTCTCTTATGGAGACATATAAATCCATGGGTTTTAACATTTTTCCTAGTCAGGTATATTCCTAGGCGTTGAATATGTGGTGTTCAGTCCATTTCATTCAGCAAGGAGTAGATCTTGTCTATTACATATTTGGCTTATGGAATGTTATCTGTGCTAATTTCAGACTCTGGTTTTATGCAGCACCCCAAGACACCTTTCCCCTTAAGCAAGCATTAGTTGGTTTTCTAAATTTGAGACCCTGTTCTGTTTTGTAATTCAGTTCATGTGTAGTCAAGTTTACATTCCGTGTATTAGTGATATCTTATGATGTTTCTTTTTCTGTGTGACGTAGTTCACGTAGAATCACCGTACCTGCATCCACTCACTATGCCGCTAGGGGCCTGATGACACAGATTTCATTGCTGAGTGATATTGCATTGTACGTACGTGCCACAACTTCTTTATCCAGTTTTTGCTTTCTGGGATATTTACCTGATACTGTAGACGAGCTTCTGGTGAACACAGCCGTCCCAAATATTGGGGTGGCTGTCTGTTTTTGATTTTAATTTCCGTAAGCTATAGGACCATAAGTGGAAGTGCCATAGGCTGTGTTGCTTTGTTTCTTATGTGTTTCATGAAACACCATACACTTCTCCAGGGTGGTTGTTGGCAATTAACATCCTGACAATCAGCATAACAAGGCTTCCTTTTTTCCATGTACTGTCCTGCCTTTCTGCATTTTACCCTTTTTTCAGATTGCCCTTTTGCCCGGGGGGCAGTGAGACTTCATTGTAGTGCAGATTTCCTTTACAGGCTTGCTTGGTTGGCCAAAAAGGGCGTATGCGTTTTTTCCTGAATATATTCAGGAAAAAACGCATACGCCCTTTTTGGCCAAGTGCATCATTGTCGACGTTCTGCCTCTTTTCCTATGCTTTCAGGGCTATTCCAGTCTGCCTACTGCAATCGTTTTCCTGAAATTCTGCCCCGCATTCAAGTCCCCTTCGCAGGCTTACTTCAATATATTTTTGGAGGATAGCTGTCATTTATAACTCTGCAGGTTTGTGAATTACAGTGCCCCTGAGCTCCTTTCTTCAACTCGCATTCTTGTGACCTGGGCACAAAACCGCAGGATTGCTTCAGGCCCTAATCTGTTTCTGGCAGGGCACTCTGAGCCTTTGGTTAATTCCTCTTCCTGGTGGGAAATGAGCGTTACATTTGCCCGTGCAGACACCTACAGCTAGTCTGTCATTGGTTCTCCCTATTCCTGTTCATCTTGCACAGAAATTGCAAGCTGTGCCAAACAGGAGGTTAAAGGCACTGACTCTCCAAGCGGGGAGAGTGTTAGTAAAGCATCTGGAATGGTGAACCCGAGGACCAGGATACGAAAACTGAGATGCATTTTAAATCATTTCCCAATCACATGGTGGGCCATACTCTGGGTTTCCCATGCATGTTTTAGCTGGAGGAAGAATCCCTTGAACCTGTAGAGTTGGGACCCATAGAATGGGTACCATGCAATATGATGTCAAAGGGTCTGCATTTGCTCACCAAAACTCACCAATGCTATCAGCCTGAACTGTCCAGCCTTATGTCTCAACAAACTCTGGGTGTGGATGTGGTAAATCCCGGTTGCATCACATGCTCTGAGTGAATTATTTGAGAATTGCTCCCTATTTCACTGTCTTTGTGTTTAGTTTTTGAAATTTATTTTGATAATGGGAATTATCGGATTTTCACTGATGCGTTTAATCCGCTGTACACTGGCTTGATTCTCTTACGGAGACATATAAATCCATGGGTTTTAAGATTCTACCTAGTCAGGTATATTCTTAGGCGTTGAATATGTGGTGTTGAGTCCATTTCGTTGTGCAAGGAGTAGGTCTTGTCTATTACATATATGGCTTATGGCATGTTATCTGTGCTAATTTCAGTCTCTGGTTTTATGCAGCACCCCAACGCACCTTTCCCCATAAGCAAGCACTAGTTGGTTTTCTAAATTTGAGACCCTGTTCTGTTTTGTAATTCAGTTCATGTGTAGTCAAGTTTACATTCCGTGTATTAGTGATATCTTATGATGTTTCTTTTTCTGTGTGACGTAGTTCACGTAGAATCACCATACCTGCATCCACTCACTATGCCGCTAGGGGCCTGATGACACAGATTTCATTGCTGAGTGATATTCCTTTGTACGTACCTACCACAAACTCTTTATACAGTTTTTGCTTTCTGCGTTATTTACCTGGTAGTGTAGATGAGCTCCTTGTGAACACAGCCGTCCCAAACTTTGTGGTGGCTGTCTCTTTTTGATTTTAATTTCCCTAATCTATAGGACCATAAGTGGAAGTGTCATAGGCTGTGTTGCTTTGTTTCTTAGGTGTTTCAGGAAACACCATACACTTCTCCAGGGTGGCTGTTGGCAATTTACATCCTGCCAATCAGCATAACAAGGCTCCCTGTTCTCCATATCCTGTCCTGCCTTTCTGGATTTTACACTTTTATCAGGTGGCCCTTTTGCCAGGTAGGGGCAGTGAGACTGCATTTCAGTGCAGATTTCTTTATAGGCTTGCTTGGTTGACCCAAAGGGGCGTATGCGTTTTTTCCTGAATATATTCAGGAAAAAACGCATACGCCCTTTTTGGCCAAGTGCATCATTGTCGACGTTCTGCCTCTTTTCCTGTGCTTTAAGGGCAATTCCAGTCTAGCTCCTGCAATCGTTTTCCTGAAATTCTGCCCTGCTTTCAAGTCCTCTTCGCAGCCTTAGTTCAGTATATTTTTGGACGATAGCTTTCATTTATAACTCTGCACGTTTGTGAATGACAGTGCCCCTCAGCTCCTTTCTTCAACCCCCCTTCTTGTGAGCTGGGCACAAAACCGCAGGATTGCTTCAGGCCCCAATCTGTTTCGGGCAGGGCACTCTGATCCTTTGGGTAATTCCTCTTCCTGGTGGGCAATGAGCGTTACATTTGCCCGTGCAGGCACCTACTGCTTGTCTCTCATTGTTTCTCCCTATTCCTGTTCATCTTGTGAAGAAATTGCGAAATGTGCCAAACAGGAGTTTAAACGCACTGTCTCTCCAAGTAGGCAGAGTGTTAGTAAAGCATCTGGAATGGTGAACCTGAGGAAGAGGATACGAAAACTGAGATGCATTTTAAATTGTTTCCCAATCACATGGTGGACCATACTCTGGGTTTCCCAATCATGCTGTAGCTGAATAAAGAATCCCTTGAACCTGGAGAGTTGAGACCCATGGAATGGGTTCCATGCAGTATAACTTCAAAGGGTCTGCATTTGCTCACAGAAACTCACCAATGCTATCAGCCCCTTGTGTCCAGCCTTATGTCTCACCCAGCTCTGGGTGTTGATGTGGTAAATCCAGGTTGCATCACAAGCCCTGAATGAATTATTTAAGAATTGCTCTCTATTTCACTGTCATTGTGTTTTGTTTTTGTAGTTTATTTTGATAACGGTATTTATCGGATTTTCACTGCTTCGTTTATGCCACTCTACACACGCTTGATTCTCTTACGGAGACATATAAGTCCATGGGTTTTAAGATTCTTACTAATCAGGTATATTCCTAGGCATTGAATATCGCTTGTTGAGTCCATTTCATTGAGCAAGGATTAGGTTTTGACTATTACATATTTGGCTTATGGAACGGTATCTGTGCTAATTTCAATCTCTGGTTTTATGCAGCACCCCAACTCACCTTTCCCCTTAAGGAAGCATAAGTTGGTTTTCTTAATTTGAAACCCTCTTCTCTTTTGTAATTCAGTTCATATGTAGCCATGTTAACATTCCATGTATTAGTAATATCTTATGTCTTTTTCTTTTTGAATTATATGACATCGAATGATCACACGTAACTCCTCTGGAGTTGTTACAACTGGCCGTATTTCATTGATTTCCAGGCTGAGTAATATTCCACTCTACATAAGCACAACATCTCTATCCATTTTTTCTCTGCAGAAACATTTAAGTTATATCCTAGTCGAGGAACTTTTAAACAGAGAGGTGGTAAACATTGGGGTGCCTGTGTCCTCTCGATTTTTGTTTTTCCCAAGATATACTTCCATGAGTGCAAGTGCCCTGTGCTCGGTAGCTCATTTTTTAGATGCTTTAGTAAACACAATACACTTATCCAGAGTGACCGTTGGCAATATACATTTCCACTATAAGACTCACAGGGCTCCCTTTTCTCCTTGCCCTGTCCTGCATTTCTGGTGTTTACACTTTATGAGGACGGCTCTTCTGACTGATGCAAAGTGATATGTTTTGTAGTATTGATTTCCAGTGCCCACCTGTTTGGTTGGCTAAAAAAGTGTATGCCCTTTTCTTGAATATATACAGAAAAAGACGCATACACCCTTTTTGGCCAACTGCAATGTTGGCAATGTTCAGCCCCTTTTCTTGTGCTTAATGGCGAGTCCTTTCTACCTCTTCCAATCCCTTTCCTGCCATTCTCCATTGCTTACAAGTCCTTTTCTCTGACTTTCCTCAAGACATTTTTCAGTGATAGATATTTTCAACTCTGCAGTTTCGTGAATTTTAGTGCCCCTGAGTTCCATTTTCCAACTTGTGTTTATGGGAACTGGCCACAAAGCATCAGGATTCCTCAAGCCCTATTCTGTTTCCATGGGCAACCCTAGCCTTTGGTCAATTCGTCTTCCTGATTGGAAATTAGAGTGACATGTGCCTGTCCGAACACCTAGGACTTGTCTCTCATTGTTCCTCCTCCTTCCGCTTCATCCTCTGGACAAATTCCAAACTGTATGCAACAGGGTGTTGACAGTGCTGACATCTCCAAGTGGGGAGACTGTTAGTAAAGACGCTGGAGTGGTGAACCCTAGCACCAAGAGATGAGGAGATGAGATGCCTTTTCCAAACTTTTCCCGATCAGACGGTATACCATCCTCTGGGTGTGACAGGCATGTTTTAGGTGTAGGAAGGGTCCCATTCATGTGAGGAGAACACCAGGGGATTTTCAATATCAGTGTCTCTCCGCAACCCAAACTGGGGAATTTTTTAAGCTACGGCTACACATATGTTCATTAAGGGCCTTGGGAAGTAGGCAGAGTCCAAACTTTAGATGATTGAAGTCTTCAGGGTCAGAAGCACTCACCACTGTCTTCCCTTAGGTTCCATTTTTACTGTCATTGATGGATGATGTCAATAAAAATATCTATTCTTTTTCAGATCATTTCCCCTTATAGGTTATTGCAAAATATTGAGTGTAGTTCCCTGTGCTATACAGTAGTTCCTTGCTGATGATTTCATACATAGC
This sequence comes from Phocoena phocoena, assembly GCF_963924675.1. Lineage (NCBI taxonomy): Eukaryota > Metazoa > Chordata > Mammalia > Artiodactyla > Phocoenidae > Phocoena > Phocoena phocoena. The sequence continues at coordinate 202,610 of NW_027077769.1, read as the reverse complement.
AGTGTGTATGTGTTAATCCCAAACTGTTAATTTATCCCTCCTCCTACCATTTCCCTTTGGTAATAATAAATTATAAGATTTTATGCTTCTCAGAAATGGGGGAGCTGAAAGAGAGGTATCATTTTAAATGCAAAAGCATTTAAAACAAGATTGAAGCTTTAACCAAGATTATTAGATGTACATCCTTGGAAAGAAATCACTTTGTTTCTCTAATATTGACCTGACAAAGAAGACAGACCTTTTCACTGAACTTGCTTATAATAAAGTGATGGAAATATCAAATGGAAGTGTTAGAAACATCTTATTTTACCCGAGCCTTATACACTGTTCTATGTTAATTACAGTTTGGCTCACACATCTGTTCATTGAAGTTACAATGTTCTCAATTTCTGTTACTGATCCTCCAGAGTGGACGCCAACAAGTGTCCCCCTGCCCAGTGTCATTGGAGCCAATAGATCGAGACTGAGTTTGGTTCAAAAGCAAAGGAAACTTTATATTTTGATCAGAGAATGGAGAGGTGCTACCCTGTGGGCTGTGGGCTGGGCTGCTGTGTAGAGATCCTGTCAGAGTCACTGGGAGGGAGGGGGCTGAGCTCTCGTGGACCTGGTTGGCTGCAGCTCAGGCTCTATGTCACGGAGTCTGAACTGGGCCCCAGGAGCTGAAGTGTCATCGAGCCATTCTGCTCTAGGAAATCTGGTCTGAAGTGCCGGGTGTGGAACCTCTGTATGCGGGACACTAGGAGCACCTGAAATTAGACAAAGCACAAATGATAAAAAAGGTTAGACTTTATTTTATTGCCCAGATTCTATTTTTATCTCCCAGGGATTTTTAAGGGGCTTTGCCTGGGACAAACTCCTCTTCTGCCTTTTGTCCCTTTCCTCATTCTTGGAGTGCTACGGGTGCAGACCCTTCTTCTCTAAATGCTGAGTGCTGAGTTAGGAGGCCTCATACCCGTGGGCGAGGGTCAAAACTTCTCCCCAGCAGCCTCCAGGTGACGTTGATTGTCCCCAGGCCTCCTGCCTCCCTGCTCGTCCGCCTGAGCACCAGTATTGGAAGTGTTATAGATTCTAATGACCTTTAAGGGTCCAGAAAGGAGATGTGCAGTGGCGCTGTGAGGTCCAGTTTCACCCCGCCGCACATTTGTTCAGCCACCTTAGGCTGACCATTTCTGCCAGCCTAGATGCTCTGACTGACCGTTTCTGCCAGCCTAGATGCTCTGACCAACAGTCTGCACTTTCTTCCATTAGGCCCCTGAATTAATGTAAAAACAGCACCAGGTGTCAGGACCCTGCCCGCTCAGCTCCCAGACACTCCAGGGTTAGTGGTGATGAAGGATCATGATGGTCACTGAGTCAAGAGCCTTTGGAAGTAAACAGGAGTCCAGCCGGTCTTATTGGCCACCATCATCAGGGTGTCTGTAGGCTTTTCTATGGTGACAGCATGATATACGGTTCCCCTGCCAAGATTATTAGCTCCTCTCTGGCTACAGTAAGTACTGCAAGCAGTAGTCTACTCTTTTGGGACACACTCTTGTTGTTTTATGAGAGAAACTCCAGGTCAAGTGATGGTCACACGGGTCGTCATGGTGCCCCGTTGCCCCTGGTTATCTCTCTGGAGGTTGGAGTTGGAGGGCCTCCTCAATCGAGGTCAGTGTGCCCACGGAGCAAACCCTGCAACTTCAGGGCATGGTTGGGGGTTAGGATCACCACGTGGGGTCCGTTTCCCTTAGAAGGGAGGTGGCTTTTTGGGCTGCTGATATCTAGGTTTTCAGATACCACCAGTATCTTGGCCAGATGTGGCAGTGGGCCAAGCCCCTTGGTGACCATAGTTTATCCTACCTGGATGGCATTCTTGCATTGTTCCATTTCAAGTGGTCCCAGTTTTTGCACTAATACTCCAATGGCGATTCACCTTTCACCAGGAATGTAAAGGTCAAAGGGTTTAGCTAAATTAGGGAGTTCCAGGGCAAGGGTCTGAATTGACTGCTCTTTCCATTCTTGAAAGGCCACTTCTGGATTCTATTCAAAAGGATCATCATCTTTTCCTTTCAGTGTTTCATATAGAGGCCCAGCTAGTAGACTGTAGTTAGGGATCCAGAGGCAGGAAACCCTGGCTTCCCCAGGAACCCCTAAGCTGTCTTCTAGTTTCAGAAAGGGGTAAGGCTGTAAATTGTTTCTTCCCTTTCCTGGGATGGGCTTCTCCGACCTTCTGTGAGAATGAAGCCCAGGCAGGTCACCGTAGTCTGTGATATTTGAGCTTTTCCGTGGACAACTTCTATCCTTTATTGGCTTGGTAGGTCTGAGGACTCCTTAGTAGGGCTGGCGATCAGAATGTCGTCTGAATATTGAAGGAGTGTTTCCTTTTCCAGAGGTAGAAGTTTTAGGTCTTTAGCTTAGCTTTCCCCAAAGATGGTGTGGGAATTTTTGAACCCTTGGGGCAAGACAGCCTGGAAGTATTGTTTTAGTTGTATGTTGAGTCCTGTCACTGACAAGCCAAAATTTCTTGTGACTCTGGGACTAATGGAATACAAAAGAAGGCATCATTGAAGAGTAATACAGAATACCAAGTCCTGGTGGTTGGTAGAATGAACAGCAGGGTGTAGGATTTAGGAACTACTGGAGGTATATCCTCGGTGGCTTCACTGACTGTCCTGACATCCTTTACCAGGACTCCAGCAGCCCATGGGGCTCTCGAGGTCAGGCCAATCCCAGGATATGGAGCTCACCTGGGCAGGTACCCTACCCCCACCCCAGCCCACGGGGCTCTCGTGTTCAGGCCCCTCCCAGGATATGGGATTCCCTGGGCAGGTCCTCTGCAGTCCATGGGGCTCCCGTGGTCAGGCCCCTCCCAGGATACAGAGCTACCCTTGCAGGTACCGTGGCAGGGCTGGGCACACAGGAACCGTGCACATAGCCCTCATTGCAGAGCACTCCCAGCTCACCTGTCGCTCAGATCTGACACAGAGCACCTCAGAGCAGGACTTGAACTAACAAAGAGCAGCTCTGACAGGTCTGTGACCCTGGGCATCACTCTGTGCGGCCTCCCTCCACCTGGTCTTCCAGAGACTTCCACTGCACCCGGGGCACCAGGCCTCTGTCTCCACCCACCACCCACCCCTCCTCTCCCTGACTCCTGGGTTCCTCTCATTAAGAGAGGGTTTTCTTGAAGTTGTCTCCCACTCATGGGCCAGATAATATAATTAGAAAACAAGCCAGAGCTGCAGCCCCTTGTCTATCCTGACTCTCAGGAGCCCACACCTGTTCCTTGGAGCTGGCCGATTCAGCAAGTTCCATTTTCTGCAACTGTGAGCCCCTGAGTGGTGATTATTGGCTGGCCTGGGAAGCCTGACCGTGCCGGCCAGCCCTCCCCAGGTGTGCCTGGGTTGAGATCAATATAAACACCGCTCCAGGCAGCAAGAGCCCCTGCAGCTGTGCCTGACGCCATTTTCTCTGCCCTGTCAGCAGTCTCGGGGCTGGGCTGGTGGGAGGGAGTGAGAGGCCACGGCTTTGTGGGTGTCCCAGTGTGAGTGGGGCTCTGCTGGACTTTCTGCAGCAGTTGCCAAGATGCTACCTGCTAAAGAAGAGGATGTGTCACCCACACCTGCCGCTGGAATTTCTCCCTGGGCACAGGTGAGGAAGGAAGAAAGCAGTGGGGGCCGGGACAGCAGGGGTATCTCAGGCAGGGAAATGGAGAGCTTCCAGAAGAGCACCCAGGGCCAGGACCATCCTGGCTGGCCTGCAGGCACCAAGTCGGCTGGCATGCTGTCCCTCATATGGCTCCATGGCCCTTCCTCTAGGTTTTCAAGTCCTTGTACATATTCAGGTGTTCAGCCTTGGAAGGGTGGGAATATTTCAGCAGCAGATGGCCTGGGGCTCAGCCCACGTTTACTCACAGATACCTCGGCACGGTCCCCCAGCTTTGCAGTGAGGACGCTTGTTGCGAGGAGCATGCTGGCTGAATGGGAGATGATTCCCCACCACTGACCAACTTCAGAATTGTTTGCAATTGGAGCAAGTGCCCTGAAACGGTTTTCCTCTGTGTAACTGGTGGGTTCTGTTCTTTTTTATCTTTTTTTCGTTTTTGGTTCAAGGTAGATTTTATTCCTCTTTTGTGTATTTACAGATGTAAGCATGGAAATAATTTATTCATATAAATACATGTATGTGAAGGGAAGAATATTTTTTCTGTTTTTTTTTAATTTTATTTTTTTATTTTGAATTTAATTTTATATTTTTATACAGCAGGTTGTTTTTGGTTATCTACTTTATACATATAAATGTATACATACCAATCTCAATATCTCAACTCCTCCCACCACCATCCCCAACAGCTTTCCCCCCTTGTTGTCCATACGTTTGTTCTATACATGTGTTGCTCTATTTCTGCCTTGCAAAACGGTTCATCTGTACAATTTTTCTAGGTTCCACATATATGCATTAATATACAAGATTTGTTTTTCTCTTTCTGACTTACTTCACTCTGTATGACAGTCTCTAGATCCATCAACGTCTCTACAAATGTCCCAATTTCATTCCTTTTTATGGCTTAGTAACATTCCATTTTATATATGTACCACATCTTTATGCATTCGTCTGTCTGTGGGCATTTAGGTTGCTTCCATTTCCTGGATAGTGTAAATAGTGATGCAATGAACATTGTGGTGAATGTCTCTTTTTGATTTATGGTTTTGTCTGGGTATATGCCCAGTAGAGGGATTGCTGTATCATATGGTAATTCTATTCTTAGTTTTATAAGAAACTCCATAATGTTCTCCACAGTGACTGTATCAATTTACGTTCCCAACAATAGTGGAAGAGGATTCCTTATCTCCACACCGTTTCCAGCATTTGTTGTTTGTAGATTTTCTGATGATGCCCATTCTAATAGGTGTGAGGTGATACACCATGGATGAGTTTATTTCGTTGAGCAGAGTAGGTCTTGTTTATTACGTATTTGGCTTATGGAATGGTATGTGTGCTAATTTCAATCTGTTTTTATACAGCAGCCCAACTCAACTTTCCCCTTAAGCAAGCATAAGGTTTTTATCTAAATGTGAGACTCTGTTCGGTTTTGTAATTCAGTTTATGTGTAGCCAAGTTTACACTCCCTCTATTAGTGATATCTTATGATAATTATCTTTCTTTGTGTGACATATTTCTCTTAGAATCATCATAATTAAATCCACTCAATTTGCTGCTACAGGCCTGATGACATTGATTTCACTGCTGAGTGATATTCCGTTGTACGTAAGTAGCACAACTTCTTTATCCATTTTTTTCTTTCTGGGATATTTAATTTGTACTGGACTCGAGGTTCTTGTAAACACAGCAGCCCTAAATTTTGTGTTGGCTGTGTCTTGTTGATTTTAATTTTCCTAAGCTATAGGGCCAAAACTGGAAGTGCCCTAGGCTCTGTAGCTTTGTTTTTTAGATGTTTCAGGATACACCATGAACATCTCCGGAGTGTCTGTTGGCAATTTACATCCCGCCCATCAGCATAACACAGCTCCCTGTTCTCCATGGCCTGTCCTGTGTTTCTGGTTTTTACACTTTATTCAGATGGCCTTTTTGACGAATGGGAAATGTGACTTCATTGTAGTGTGGATTTCCATTGCTGGAGTGCTTGGTTGGCCAAAATGTTCATATGCGTTTTTTCCTGAATATATTCAGGAAAAATGTATACGCACTTTTTGTCCATGTGCATCACTGTCAAAGATCTGCCGCTTTTCATATGCTTTAAATGCAATTCCAATCTACCTCTTGAAATATGATTCCTGCAATTCTGCCTCGTTTTCAAGTCCTCTTTGCAGACTTACTTCGATATATTTTTGCCAATAGCTGTCATTTATCTCTGCAGGTTTGTGAATTACAGTGCCCCTGAGCTCCTTTCTTAACTCGCTTCCTTGTAAGCTGGCCACAAAACTGCAGGTTTCCTTCAGGCCGTAATCAGGGTCCGGCACGGCACTCTGAGCCTTTGGTTAATTCCTCTTCCTGGTGGAAAATTAGAGTTAAATGTGCCCCTCCAGACACCTGCCTCACTCCCAGCCACATGGTGATGTGTGTCCTCAGGTTTGAGGCCATATGTGATGGGTTCCTCATCTTTTGATGATGTGGCCCCACTGGTGTGTGGACACTCCTGCCTGGTTCCCATCCCCTTGGTGATGTGGGCTCTCTGGTGAGACTCTGATCCTGGTTGGGTTCCTCACACATCCGTGAGGTGAGCCCTCTTCTCTGAGGTCACTCCTGCCTGGCTGGCACAACCCGCCTTGCTGACTTCGGCACCCTGGTGGCAGTTGGAGCCTGCTGGGAGTCTCCTTCCCTCGGTGATGAGGTCCTCTGGTGTCAGGCCCTAATGGCGGGGTTCCCACATTTTCTGATACGTGCTAAGTGGTGCGAGGGCACTCCTGCCAGGTTCCCATCCTCATGAGCGTGTGGGCCTTCTGTTCTGAGGTCCTAACGGCTGGGTTGCTCACACTTTCATGATGTGGGCCCTCTGCTGTGAGGTCAATCCTGCCTGGCTGGCGCACGTCGCCTTGGCAATGTGGATCCTCTGGTGGCAGTTGGAGCGTGCTGGGGCCTCCTCCCCTCAGTGATGAGGGCCTTCTGGTGTCAGGCCCTAAGTGCTGGGCTCCACACATTTTCTGATGTGTGCCCAGTGGTGCGAGTCACTCCTGCCAGGTTCCCATCCCCATGGGCATGTGGGACTTCTGTTCTGTGGTCCCAACTGCTGGGTTGCTCACAGTTTCATGATGTGGGCCCTTTGCTGTGTGTTCACTCTGGCCTGTATCCCATAGTGTCAGTGCTCTGGGCCTCCCGCTTGGAGATGCCAACTTCTCGATTCCTCACCTTTTTTATTCTATGGGCCCTCGGTTGTGCGTCTCCTACTGCATGCCTCACTCCCAGCCCGTTCGTGATGTGTGTCCCCTTGTTTGAGGCCACATGTGCTGTGTTCTTCACCTTTCTATAATGTGGTCACACTGGTGTGAGGACACTCTTGCCTGGTTCCCATTCCCTTGGTGATGTTGGCCCCACTGGTGTTAGGACAGTCTTGCCTGGTTCCCATCACCTTGGTGATGTTGGCCCTCTGGTGAGAGTCTGATCCTGGTTAGGTTCCTCACCCTTCTGTGAGGTGGGCCCTCTGCTCAGAGGTCACTCCTGCCTGGCTGGCACACCCCGCCTTGGCAACATCGGCCATATGGTGGCAGTTGGAGCCTGCTGGGAGCCTCCTCCCCTCGGTGATGAGGGCCCTCTGGCCTCAGGCCCTAACTGCTGGGTTCCCACATTTTCTGATTCGTGCTAAGTGGTGCAAGGACACTCCTGCCAGGTTCCCATCCCCATGGGGATGTGAGCCTTCTGCTCTGAGGTCCCAACGGCTGTGTTGCTCAAAGTTTCATGATGAGGGCCCTCTGGTGTGAGTTCACTCCGGCCTAGATCCCATAGCCTCGCTGCTCCTGGCTGCCTACCGGAGGTTCCAACTGTGGGATTCCTCACCTTTTTTATTCTATGTTCCCTCTGTTTTGAGGATCCTCCGGCCTGCCTCACTCCCAGCCCCTTGGTGATGTCTGTCCTCAGGTTTGAGGCCACGTGTGCTGGGTCCCTCAAATTATAGTGATGTAGCCCCACTGGTGTGAGGACACTCCTGCCTGGTTCCCATTCCCTTCGTGATGTTGGCCCTCTGGTGACAGTCTGATCCTTGTTGGGTTCCTCACACTTCTGTGAGGTGGGCTTTCTGCTCTGAGGTCACTCCTGCCTGGCTGGCACACCCCGCCTTGGTGACATCAGCCTTATGGTGGCAGTTGGAGCCTGCTGGGAGCCTCCTCCCCTCGGTGATGAGGGTCCTCTGGCCTCAGGTCCTAAGTGCTGGGATCCCACATTTTCTGATTTGTGGAAGTGGGCCGAGGACACTCCTGTCAGGTTCCCATCCCCATAGGGATGTGGGCCTTCTTCTCTGAGGTCCCATCCGCCGGGTTGCTCACAGTTTCATCATGTGGGACCTCTGCTGTGAGTTCGCTGTGGCCTGGATCCCATAGACTCTGTGCCCTGGGCGGCCTACTGGCCGGTTCCAACTGCTGGATTCCTCACAACTTTTATTCTGTGGGCTCTGTTTTGTGAGGATACTCCTGCTTGCCTCACTCCAAGCCCCTTGGAGATGTGGGTCCCCTGTTTTAGGCCACATGTTCTGGGTTCCTCACCTTTCTATAATGTGGCCACACTGGTGTGAGGACCCTCCTGCCTGGTTCCGATCCCCTTGGTGATGTGGGCCCTCTGGTGAGAGTCTTATCCTGGCTGGTTTCCTCACCCTTCTGTGAGGTAGGCCCTCTGTGGTGAGGTCACTCCTGCCTGGCTGGCACACATCACCTTGGTGACGTGGGCCCTCAGTTGGGAGTTGGTGTCTGCTGCGAGTCTCCGTCCCTCGGTAATGAGGGCCCTCTTGCGTCAGACCCTAACTCCTGGGCTCCCAAAATTTGCGGATGTGCGACCTGTGGTGCGAGTACACTCCTGTCAGGTTCCCAACCCCATGGGAATTTGGGCCTTCTGCTCTGAGGTCGCAACGACTGGGGTGCTCACAGTTTCATGATGAGGGCCCTCTGATGTGCGTTCATTCCGGCCTAGATCCCAAAGGGTTGCTGCTCCTGGGCGCCTGCTGGGAGGTTCCAACTGCGGGATTCCTCACCTTTTTTATTCTATGGGCCCTCTGTTTCGAGGCTCCTCCTGCCTGCCTCAATCCCAGCTCCCTTGTGATGTGTGTCCTCTGGTTTGAGGCCACGTGTGCTGGGTCCCTCACTTTTCGGTGATGTGGCCCCACTAGTGTGAGGACACTCCTGCCTGGTTCCCATTCCCTTGGTGATGTGGCCCCTCTGGTGAGAGTCTGATCCTCGCTGGGTTCCTTACCGTTCTGTGAGGTGGGCCCTGTGCTCTGAGGTAACTCCTGCCTGGCTTGCTCCAATTGCCTTGGTGACGTCGGCCCTCTGGTGGCAATTGGATCCTTTTGGAGACTCCTATCCTCGGTGATGAGGTCCCTCTGGCGTCAGGCTCTAACTGCTGGGCCCCCCAGGTTTTCTGATGTGAGCCCAGTGATGCCAGGACACTCGTGAAATGTTCCCATCCCCATGGTGATATGGGCCTTCTGCTCTGAGGTTCCAATCACTGGGTTGCTCACAGTTTCCTGATGTTAGCTCTCTGGTGTTAGTTCACTCATTCCTAGATTCCATAGCCTCTGTACTCTGGGCCACCTGCTGGGAAGTTCCAACTGCTGGGTTCCTCACCTTTTTTATTCTTTGGGCCCTGTGTTGGGAGGCTCCTCCTGCCTGTGTCACTCCCAGCCCCTTGGTGATGTAGGTCCTCTGGTTTGTGGCCACATGTGCCAGTTTCCTCATCTTTTAATGATGTGGCCCCACTGGTGTGAGGACACTCGTGCCTGGTTCCTGTCCCCTTGGTGATATGGGCCCTCTGGTGAGAGTCTGATCCTGGTTGGGTTCCTCACACTTCTTTGAGGTGGGCCGTCTGCTGTGAGGTCACTCCTGCCTGGCTGGCACACCCCTCCTTGGTGACGTAGGCCCTCTTGTGGTAGTTGGAACATGCTGGGAGCCTCCTCCCCTCAGTGATGAGGGCCCTCTGGCGTCAGGCCCTAACTGCTGGGTACCCACATTTTCTGATATGTGCTAAGTGGTGCGAGGACACTCCTGCCATGCTCCCAACACCTTGGGGATGTGGACCTTCTGCTCTGAGGTCCAAATGGCTGGGTTGCTCGCATTTTCATGATGTGGACCCTCTGCTGTGAGTTTACTGCGGCCTGAATCGCATAGACTTGGTGCTCTTGGCCGCCTGCTGGGAGGTTTCCATTGCTGGATTCCTCAGCTTTTTTATTCTATGGGCCCTGTGTTGTGAGGCTACTCCTGCCTGCCTCATTCCGAGCCCCTTGGAGATGTGGGTCTTCTTGTTTAGGCCACATGTGCTGGGTTCCTCACCTTTCTATGATGTGGCCACACTGGTGTGAAGACTCTCCTGCCTGGTTCTGATCACCTTGGTGATGTGGGCCCTCTGGTGAGAGTCTTATCCTGGCTGTGTTCCTCACCCTTCTGTGAGGTAGGCCCTCTGCGGTGAGGTCACTCCTACCTGGCTGTCACACGTCACCTTGGCGATGTGGGCCCTCAGTTGGGTGTTGGTGCCTGATTGGAGTCTCCTCCCCTTGGTAATGAGGGCCCTCTGGCGTCAGGCCCCAACTCCTGGGCTCCCTAAATTCTCTGATGTGTGCCCTGTGGTGCGAGTACACTTCTGACAGGTTCCCAACCCCATGGGAATGTGGGCCTTCTGCTCTGTGATCCCAACGCCTAGGTTGCTCACAGTTTCATGATGACGGCCCTCTGGTGTGAGATCACTCCGGCCTGGATCCCATAGTCTCGCTGCTCCTGGCCGCCTGCTGGGAGGTTCCAACTGCGGGATTCTTCACCTTTTTAATTCTATGGTCCCTCTGTTTTGAGGCTCCTCCTGCCTGCCTCAATCCCAGCTCCCTTGTGATGTGTGTCCTCTGGTTTGTGGCCATGTGTGCTGGGTCCCTCACTTTTCGGTGATGTGGCCCCACTAGTGTGAGGACACTCCTGCCTGGTTCCCATTCCCTTGGTGATGTGGGCCCTCTGGTGAGAATCTGATCCTCTTTGGTTCTTCACACTTCTGTGAGGTTGACCCTCTGCTCTGAGGTCACTCCTGCCTGGTTGTCGCACTCCGCATTGGCGACGTCGCCCCGCTGGTAGCAGTCCAAGCTGGCTGGGAGCCACCGCCCCTCGGTGATGAGGGCCCTCTGGCATCAGGCACTAATTGCTGGGCTCCCCACATTTTTTCATGTGTGCCCACTCTTGCGATAACACTCCTGCTTGTTTCCCTTCCCCATGGGGATGTGGGCCTTCTGCTCTGAGGTCACAACGGCTGGGTTGCTTACAGAATCACAATGAGGGCCCTCTGTTGTGAGTTCATGCCGGCCTGGATCTCATAGCCTCAGTGCTCTGGGCCGCCTGCTAGGAAGATCCAACTGCTGGTTTCCACACCTTTTGTATACAGTGGGACATGTGTTGTGAGGTTAATCCTGCCTGCCTCACTCCGAAACCCATGGTGATGTGGGTCCTCTGGTTCGAGGACACATGTGCTGGGTACCTCAACTTTTGATGATGTAGCCCCACGGGTGTGAGGACACTCCTGCCTGGTTCCCATCACCTTGGTGATGTGGGCCCTCTGGGGAGAGTCTGATCCTGGCTGGGTTCCTTACCATTCTGTGCGGTGGGCCCTCTGATGTCAGGTCACTCCTGCCTGGCTAGCTTACATCGCCTTGGTGACGTGGGCCCTCTGTTGGCCACTGGAGCATGCTGGGAGCCTCCTACTCCCGTTAATGATGGCCCTGGAAAAAATGCATATGCCCTTTTTGGCCAAGTGCTTCATTGACGAGGTTCTGCCACTTCTCTTATGCTTTCACAGCAATTCACGTCTACCTCCTGAAATCGGATTCCGGCAATTCTGCCCCACTTTCAAGTCCTCTTTGCAGCCTTAATTCAATATATTTTTCTACAATTTCTGTCATTTATAAGTCTGCAAGTATGTGAATGACAGTGCCCCTGAGCTCCTTTCCTCAACTCGCTTTCTTGTGAGCTGGCCACAAAATCGCAGGATTGCTTCAGGCCCTAATCTTGTTCCAGCATGGCATGCTGAGCCTTTGGTTAATTCCTCTTCCTGTTGGGAAATGAGTGTTCAAATTGCCCGTGCATACTGGGCATATACCCTGAGAAAACCAAAATTCAAAAAGAGTCATGTACCAAAATGTTCATTGCAGCTCTATTTACAATAGCCTGGAGATGGAAAGAACCTAAGCGCCCATCATTGGACGAATGGATAAAGAAGATGTGGCACATATACACAATGGAATATTACTCAGCCTTAAAAAGGAATGAAACTGAGTTATTTGTAATGAGATGGATAGACCTAGAGTCTGTCATACAGAGTGAAGTAAGTCAGAAAGAAAAAGACAAATACCGTATGCTAACACATATATATGGAATTTAAAGGAAAAAAATGTCATGAAGAACCTAGGGATAAGACAGGAATAGAGGCGCAGACCTACTGGAGAATGGAATTGAGGATATGGGGAGGGGGAAGGGTGAGTTTTGACAGGGCGAGAGAGAGTCATGGATATATACACACTAACAAACGTAGTAAGGTAGATAGCAAGGGGGAAGCAGCAACAAGGCACAGGGATATTAGCTTGGGGCGTTGGGACAACCTGGAGGGGTAGGAGGGAGAGAGAGGGAGGGAGGGAGACACAAGAGGGAAGACACATGGGAGTATATGTATTTGTATAGCTGATTCACTTTGTTATAAAGCAAAAACTAACACACCATTGTAAAGCAATTATACCCCAATAAAGATGTTAAAAAAAAATTTGCCCGTGCACACACCTACAGATAGTCTCCCGTTGGTTCTCCGTATTCCTGTTCATCTTGCGCAGAAATTGCAAGCAGTGCCAAACAGGAGGTTAAAGGCACTGACTCTACAAATGGGGAGAGTGTAAGAAAAGGGTCTGGAATGGTGAACCTGAGTACCAGGGGACGAAAACTGACATGCATGTAAAAAGGTTTCCCAGTCACACGGTGGAGAATACTCTGGGTTTCCCATGCAAATTTTAGCTGAAGGAAGAATCCCTTGAACCTGGAGAGTTGGGAACCATGGAATGGGTACCAGGCAGTATGACATCAAAGGGTCTGCATTTGCTCACTCAAACTCACCAATGCAATCAGCCCAAAGTGTCCAGCCTTATCTCTCACACAGCTCTGGGTGTAGATGTGGTAAATCCAGGTTGCATCACAAGCCCTGTGTGAGTTATTGAAGAATTGTTCTCTGTTTCACTGTCATTGTGTTTTCTTTTTGAAATTTTTTTTGATACTGGGATTTATCCGATTTTCAATGCTGCGTTAATGCCGCTGTACACACTCTTGATTCTCTTACGGAGACATATAAATCCATGGGTTTTAAGATTCTTCCTAGTCAGGTATATTCCTAGGCGTTGAATATGTGGTGTTGAGTCCATTTCGTTGAGCAAGGAGTAAGTCTTGTCTATTATATATTTGGCTTATGGAACGGTATCTGTGCTAATTTCAGTCTCTGGTTTTATGCAGCACCCCAAGGCACCTTTCCCCGTAAGCAAGCACTAGTTGGTTTTCTAAATTTGAGACCCTGTTCTGTTTTGTAATTCAGTTCATGTGTAGTCAAGTTTATATTCCGTGTATTAGTGATATCTTATGATGTTTCTTTTTCTGTGTGACTTATTTCACGTAGAATCACCGTACCTGAATCCACTCACTATGCCACTACGGGCCGGATGACACAGATTTCATTGCTGAGTGGTATTCCATTGTACGTACGTACCACAACTTCTTAATCCATTGTATGCTCTCTGAGATATTTACCTGGTACTGTAAACGAGGTTCTTGTAAACAGAGAGGTCCCAAACTTGAGGTGGCTATGTGTTTTTGATTTTAATTTCCCTAAGCTGTAGGACCATAAGTGGAAGTGCCATAGGCTGTATTGCTTTGTTTCTCATGTGTTTCAGGAAACACATAACATTTCTCCAGAATGGCTGTTGGCAATTTACATCATATGAATCAGCATAATAAGGATCAATGTTCTCCATTGCCTGTCCTCCGTTTCAAGATTTTACAATTTTTTTAAATGGCCCTTTTGCCCTGGGGGGCACTGAGACTTCATTGTAGTGCAGATTTCTTTAAAAGCTTGCTTGGTTGGTCAAAAAGGGCGTATGCGTTTTTTCCTGAATATATTCAGGAAACACGCATACGCCCTTTTTGGCCAAGTGCATCATTGTCGACGTTCTGCCTCTTTTCCTATGCTTTCAGGACAATTCCAGTCTACCCCCTGCAATCGTTTTCCTGAAATTCTGCCCCGCTTTCGAGTCCCCTTCGCAGGCTTACTTCAATATATTTTTGGAGGATAGCTGTTTTTCATAACTCTGCAGGTTTGTGAATTACAGTGCCCCTGAGCTCCTTTCTTCAACTCGCTTTCTTGTGAGCTGGGCAAAAAACCGTAGGATTGCTTCAGGCCCTAATCTCTTTCCGGCAAGGCACGCTGAGCCTTTGTTTAAATCCTCTTACTGGTGGGAAATGAGCGTTACATTTGCCGGTGCATACACCTACAGCTAATCTCTCATTGGTTCTCCCTATTCCTGTTCATCCTGTGCAGAAATTGCAAGCTGTGCCAAACAGGAGGTTAAAGGCACTGACTCTCCAAGAGGGGAGAGTGTTAGTAAAGCATCCGGAATGGTGAACACGAGGACCAGGATACGAAAACTGAGATGCATTTTAAATCATTTCCCAATCACACGGTGGACCATACTCTGGGTTTCCCATGCATGTTTTAGATGGAGGAAGAATCCCTTGAACCTGGAGATTTGGGACCCATGGAATGGGTACCATGAAGTATGACATCAAAGGGTCTGCATTTGCTCACCGAAACTCACCAATGCTATCAGCCTGAAGTGTCCAGCCTTATGTCTCAACCAGCTCTGGGTGTAGATGTGGAAAATCCCGGTTGCATCACATGCCCTGAGAGAATTATTTAAGAATTGCTCACTGTTTCACTGTCTTTGTGTTTTGTTTTTGAAATTTATTTTGATAATGGGATTTATCGGATTTTCACTGCTGCGTTTATGCCGCTGTACACACGCTTGATTCTCTTACGGAGACATATAAATCCATGGGTTTTAAGATTCTTCCTAGTCAGATATATTCCTAGGCGTTGAATATGTGGTGTTGAGTCCATTTCGTTGAGCAAGGAGTAGGTCTTGTCTATTACATATTTGGCTTATGGAATGTTATCTGTGCGAATTTCAGTCTCTGGTTTTACGCAGCACCCCAAGGCACCTTTCCCCATAAGCAAGCACTGCTTGGTTTTCTAAATTTGCGACCCTGTTCTGTTTTGTAATTCAGTTCATGTGTAGTCAAGTTTACATTCCGTGTATTAGTGATATCTTATGATGTTTCTTTTTCTGTGTGACGTAGTTCATGTAGAATCACCGTACCTGCATCCACTCACTGTGCCGCTACGGGCCTGATGACACAGATTTCATTGCTGAGTGATATTGCATTGCACGTACGTGCCACAAATTCTTTATCCATTTTTTGCTTTCTGGGATATTTACCTGGTATTGTAGACGAGCTTCATGGGAACACAGCCGCCCCAAATTTTGGGGTGGCTCTCTGTTTTTTATTTTAATTTCCCTAAGCAATAGGACCATAAGTGCAATTGCCATAGGCTGTGTTGTTTTATTTCTTACGTGTTTCAGGAAACACCATACACTTCTCTAGGGTGACTGTTGGCAATTTACATCCTGCCAATCAGCATAACAAGGCTCCCTATTCTCCATATCCTGTCCTACCTTTCTGGATTTTACACTGTTTTCAGATGGATGTTTTGCCCAGGGGGCAGTGAGACTTCATTGTAGTGCAGATTTCCTTTACAGGCTTGCTTGGTTGGCGAAAAAGGGCGTATGCGTTTTTTCCTGAATATATTCAGGAAAAAACACATACGCCCTTTTTGGCCAAGTGCATCATTGTCGACGTTCTGCCTCTTTTCCTATGCTTTCAGGGCAATTCCAGTCTACCCCCTGCAATCGTTTTCCTGAAATTCTGCCCCGCTTTCAAGTCCCCTTCGCAGGCTTACTTCAATATATTTTTGGAGGAAAGCTGTCATTTATAACTCTGCAGGTTTGTGAATTACAGTGCCCCTGAGCTCCTTTCTTGAACTCGCTTTCTTGTGATCTGGGCACAAAACCGCAGGATTGCTTCAGGCCCTAATCTGTTTCCAGCAGGGCACACTGAGCCTTTGTTTAATTCCTCTTCCTGGTGGGCAATGTGCGTTACATTTCCCCGTGCAGACACCTACAACTAGTCTCTCATTGGTTCTCCTTATTCCTGTTCATCTTGCACAGAAATTGCAAGCTGTGCCAAAGAGGAGGTTAAAGGCACTGACTCTCCAAGCGGGGAGAGTGTTAGTAAAGCATCTGGAATGGTGAACCCGAGGACCAGGATACGAAAACTGAGATGCATTTTAAATCATTTCCCAATCACATGGTGGACGATACTCTTGGATTCCCATGCATGTTTTAGCTGGAGGAAGAATCCCTTGAACCTGGAGAGTTGGGACCCATGGAATGGGTACCATGCAGTATGACTTCAAAGGGTCTGCATTTGCTCACCGAAACTCACCAATGCTATCAGCCTGAAGTGTCCAGCCTTATGTCTCAACCAGCTCTGGGTGTAGATGTGTTAAATCCCGGTTGCATCACATGCCCTGAGTGAATTATTTAAGAATTGCTCTCTATTTCACTGTCTTTATGATTTTTTTTTGAAATTTATTTTGATAATGGGATTTATCGGATTTTCACTGCTGCGTTTATGCCGCTGTACACACGCTTGATTCTCTTACGGAGACATATAAATCCATGGGTTTTAAGATTCTTCTTGGTCAGGTATATTCCTAGGCGTTGAATATGTGGTGTTGAATCCATTTCGTTGAGCAAGGAGTAGGTCTTGTCTATTACATATTTGGCTTATGGAATGTTATCTGTGCTAATTTCAGTCTCTGGTTTTATGCAGCACCCCAAGGCACCTTTCCCCATAAGCAAGCACTAGTTGGTTTTCTAAATTTGAGACCCTGTTCTGTTTTGTAATTCAGTTCATATGTAGTCAAGTTTACATTCCGTGTATTAGTGATATCTTATGATGTTTCTTTTTCTGTGTGACGTAGTTCACGTAGAATCACCGTACCTGCATCCACTCACTATGCCGCTACGGGCCTGATGACACAGATTTCATTGCTGAGTGATATTGCATTGTACGTACGTGCCACAACTTCTTTATCCATTTTTTGCTTTCTGGGATATTTACCTGGTACTGTAGACGAGCTTCTTGTGAACACAGCAGTCCCAAACTTTGGGGTGGCTCTCTGTTTTTGATTGTAATTTCCCTAAGCAATAGGACCATAAGTGCAATTGCCATAGGCTGTGTTACTTTATTTCTTATGTGTTTCAGGAAACACCATACACTGCTCCAGGGTGGCTGTTCACAATTTACATCCTGCCAATCAGCATTAAAAGGCTCCCTGTTCTCCATATCCTGTCCTACCTTTCTGGATTTTACACTTTTTTCAGATGGCCCTTTTGCCCAGGGGCCAGTGAGACTTCATTGTAGTGCAGATTTCCTTTACAGGCTTGCTTGGTTGGCCAAAAAGGGCATATGCGTTTTTTCCTGAACATATTCAGGAAAAAAAGCATACGCCCTTTTTGGCCAAGTGCATCATTGTCGACGTTGTGCCTCTTTTCCTATGCTTTCAGGGCAATTCCAGTCTACCCCCTGCAATCGTTTTCCTGAAATTCTGCCCCACTTTCAAGTCCCCTTCGCAGGCTTACTTCAATATATTTTTGAAGGATAGCTGTCATTTATAACTCTGCAGGTTTGTGAATTACAGTGCCCCTGAGCTCCTTTCTTCAACTCGCTTTCTTGTGAGCTGGGCACAAAACCGCAGGATTGCTTCACGCCCTAATCTGTTTCCAGCAGGGCACACTGAGCCTTTGGTTAATTCCTCTTCCTGGTGGGAAATGAGCGTTACATTTGCCCGTGCACACACCTAGAGCTAGTGTCTTATTCGTTCTCCCTATTCCTGTTCATCTTGCACAGAAATTGCAAGCTGCGCCAAAGAGGAGGTTAAAGGCACTGACTCTCCAAGCAGGGAGAGTGTTTGTAAAGCATTTGGAATGGTGAACCCGAGGACCAGGATACGAAAACTGAGATACATTTTAAATCGTTTCCCAATCACACGGTGGACGATACTCTGGGTTTCCCATGCATGTTTTAGCCGGAGGAAGAATCCCTTGAACCTGGAGAGTTGGGACCCATGGAATGGGTACCATGCAGTATGACTTCAAAGGGTCTGCATTTGCTCACCGAAACTCACCAATGCTATCAGCCTGAAGTGTCCAGCCTTATGTCTCAACCAGCTCTGGGTGTAGATGTGTTAAATCCCGGTTGCATCACATGCCTGAGTGAATTATTTAAGAATTGCTCTCTATTTCACTGTCTTTATGATTTTTTTTTGAAATTTATTTTGATAATGGGATTTATCGGATTTTCACTGCTGCGTTTATGCCGCTGTACACACGCTTGATTCTCTTACGGAGACATATATATCCATGGGTTTTAAGATTCTTCCTAGTCAGGTATATTCCTAGGCGTTGAATATGTGGTGTTGGGTCCATTTCGTTGAGCAAGGAGTAGGTCTTGTCTATTACATATTTGGCTTATGGAAAGTTATCTGTGCTAATTTCAGTCTCTGGTTTTATGAAGCACCCCAACGCACCTTTCCCCATAAGCAAGCACTAGTTGGTTTTCTAAATTTGAGACCCTGTTCTGTTTTGTAATTCAGTTCATGTGTAGTCAAGTTTACATTCCGTGTATTAGTGATATCTTATGATGTTTCTTTTTCTGTGTGACGTAGTTCACGTAGAATCACCGTACCTGCATCCACTCACTATGCCGCTACGGGCCTGATGACACAGATTTCATTGCTGAGTGATATTGCATTGTACGTACGTGCCACAACTTCTTTATCCATATTTTGCTTTCTGGGATATTTACCTGTTACTGTAGACGAGCTTCTTGTGAACACAGCCGTCCCAAATATTGGGGTGGCTCTCTGTTTTTGATTTTAATTTCCGTAAGCTATAGGACCATAAGTGGAAGTGCCATAGACTGTGTTGCTTTGTTTCTTATGTGTTTCAGGAAACACCATACACTTCTCCAGGCTGGCTGCTGGCAATTTACATCCTGCCAATCAGCATAACAAGGCTCCCTGTTCTCCATAACCTGTCCTACCTTTCTGGATTTTACACTTTTTTCAGATGGCCCTCTTGCCCGGGGGGCAGTGAGACTTCATTGTAGTGCAGATTTCCTTTACAGGCTTGCTTGGTTGGCCAAAAAGGGCGTATGCGTTTTTTCCTGAATATATTCAGGAAAAAACGCATACGCCCTTTTTGGCCAAGTGCATCATTGTCGACGTTCTGCCTCTTTTCCTATGCTTTCAGGGCAATTCCAGTCTACCCCCTGCAATCGTTTTCCTGAAATTCTGCCCCGTTTTCAAGTCCCCTTCGCAGGCTTACTTCAATATATTTTTGGAGGATAGCTGTCATTTATAACTCTGCAGGTTTGTGAATTACAGTGCCCCTGAGCTCCTTTCTTCAACTCGCTTTCTTGTGAACTGGGCACAAAACCGCAGGATTGCTTCAGGCCCTAATCTGTTTCGGGCAGGGCATGCTGAGCCTTTGGTAAATTCCTCTTCCTGGTGGGAAATGAGCGTTACATTTGCCCGTGCAGACACCTACAGCTAGTCTCTCATTGGTTCTCCCTATTCCTGTTCATCTTGCACAGAAATTGCAAGCTGTGCCAAACAGGAGGTTAAAGGCACTGACTCTCCAAGCAGGGAGACTGTTAGTAAATCATCTGGAATGGTGAACCCGAGGACCAGGATACGAAAACTGAGATGCATTTTAAATCATTTCTCCATAACACGGTGGACCATACTGTGGGTTTCACATGCATGTTTTAGCTGGAGGAAGAATCCCTTGAACCTGAAGAGTTGGGACCCATGGAATAGGTACCATACAGTATGACTTCAAAGGGTGTGCATTTGCTCACCTAAACTCACCAATGCTATCAGCCTGAAGTGTCCAGCCTTATGTCTCAACCAGCTCTGGGTGTAGATGTGGTCAATCCCGGTTGCATCACATGCCCTGAGTGAATTATTTAAGAATTGCTATCTATTTCACTGTCTTTGTGTTTTGTTTTTGAAATTTATTTTGATAATGGGATTTATCGGATTTTCACTGCTGCCTTTCGGCCGCTGTGCACACCCTTGATTCTCTTACGGAGACATATATATCCATGGGTTTTAAGATTCTTCCTAGTCAGGTATATTCCTAGGCGTTGAATATGTGGTGTTGGGTCCATTTCGTTGAGCAAGGAGTAGGTCTTGTCTATTACATATTGGGCTTATGGAAAGTTATCTGTGCTAATTTCAGTCTCTGGTTTTATGCAGCACCCCAAGGCACCTTTCCCCATAAGCAAGCACTAGTTGGTTTTCTAAATTTGAGACCCTTTTCTATTTTGTAATTCAGTTCATGTGTAGTCAAGTTTACATTCCGTGTATTCGTGATATCTTATGATGTTTCTTTTTCTGTGTGACGTAGTTCACGTAGAATCACCGTACCTGCATCCACTCACTATGCCGCTATGGGCCTGATGACACAGATTTCATTGCTGAGTGATATTGCATTGTACGTACGTGCCACAAGTTCTTTATCCATTTTTTGCTTTCTGGGATATTTACCAGATACTGTAGACGAGCTTCTTGTGAACACAGCCGTCTCAAATATTCGGGTGGCTGTCTGTTTTTGATTTTAATTTCCGTAAGCTATAGGACCATAAGTGGAAGTGCCATAGGCTGTGTTGCTTTGTTTCTTTCGTGTTTCAGGAAACACCATACACTTCTCCAGGGTGGCTGCTGGCAATTTACATCCTGCCAATCAGCATAACAAGGCTCCCTGTTCTCCATATCCTGTCCTACCTTTCTGGATTTTACACTTTTTTTAGATGGCCCTTTTGCCAGGGGGGCAGTGAGACTTCATTGTAGTGCAGATTTCATTTACAGGCTTGCTTGGTTGGCCAAAAAGGGCGTATGCGTTTTTTCCTGAATATATTCAGGAAAAAACACATACGCCCTTTTTGGCCAAGTACATCCTTGTCGACGTTCTGCCTCTTTTCCTATGCTTTCAGGGCAATTCCAGTCTACCCCCTGCAATCGTTTTCCTGAAATTCTGCCCCGCTTTCAACTCCCCTTCGCAGGCTTACTTCAATATATTTTTGGAGGATAGCTGTCATTTATAACTCTGCATGTTTGTGAATTACAGTGCCCCTGAGCTCCTTTCTTCAACTCGCTTTCTTGTGAGCTGGGCACAAAACCGCAGGATTGCTTCAGGCCCTAATCTGTTTCCGGCAGGGCACGCTGAGCCTTTGGTTAATTCCTCTTCCTGGTGGGAAATGAGCGTTACATTTGCCCGTGCAGACACCTACAGCTAGTCTCTCATTGGTTCTCCCTATTCCTGTTCATTTTGCACAGAAATTGCAAGCTGTGCCAAAGAGGAGGTTAAAGGCACTGACTCTCCAAGCGGGGAGAGTGTTAGTAAAGCATCTGGAATGGTGAACCCGAGGACCAGGATACGAAAACTGAGATGCATTTTAAATCATTTCCCAATCACATGGTGGACGATACTCTTGGTTTCCCATGCATGTTTTAGCTGGAGGAAGAATCCCTTGAACCTGGAGAGTTGGGACCCATGGAATGGGTACCATGCAGTATGACTTCAAAGGGTCTGCATTTGCTCACCGAAACTCACCAATGCTATCAGCCTGAAGTGTCCAGCCTTATGTCTCAACCAGCTCTGGGTGTAGATGTGTTAAATCCCGGTTGCATCACATGCCCTGAGTGAATTATTTAAGAATTGCTCTCTATTTCACTGTCTTTATGATTTTTTTTTGAAATTTATTTTGATAATGGGATTTATCGGATTTTCACTGCTGCGTTTATGCCGCTGTACACACGCTTGATTCTCTTACGGAGACATATATATCCATGGGTTTTAAGATTCTTCCTAGTCAGGTATATTCCTAGGCGTTGAATATGTGGTGTTGGGTCCATTTCGTTGAGCAAGGAGTAGGTCTTGTCTATTACATATTTGGCTTATGGAAAGTTATCTGTGCTAATTTCAGTCTCTGGTTTTATGAAGCACCCCAACGCACCTTTCCCCATAAGCAAGCACTAGTTGGTTTTCTAAATTTGAGACCCTGTTCTGTTTTGTAATTCAGTTCATGTGTAGTCAAGTTTACATTCCGTGTATTAGTGATATCTTATGATGTTTCTTTTTCTGTGTGACGTAGTTCACGTAGAATCACCGTACCTGCATCCACTCACTATGCCGCTACGGGCCTGATGACACAGATTTCATTGCTGAGTGATATTGCATTGTACGTACGTGCCACAACTTCTTTATCCATATTTTGCTTTCTGGGATATTTACCTGTTACTGTAGACGAGCTTCTTGTGAACACAGCCGTCCCAAATATTGGGGTGGCTGTCTGTTTTTGATTTTAATTTCCGTAAGCTATAGGACCATAAGTGGAAGTGCCATAGACTGTGTTGCTTTGTTTCTTATGTGTTTCAGGAAACACCATACACTTCTCCAGGCTGGCTGCTGGCAATTTACATCCTGCCAATCAGCATAACAAGGCTCCCTGTTCTCCATATCCTGTCCTACCTTTCTGGATTTTACACTTTTTTCAGATGGCCCTCTTGCCCGGGGGGCAGTGAGACTTCATTGTAGTGCAGATTTCATTTACAGGCTTGCTTGGTTGACCAAAAAGGGCGTATGCGTTTTTTCCTGAATATATTCAGGAAAAAACGCATACGCCCTTTTTGGCCAAGTGCATCATTGTCGACGTTCTGCCTCTTTTCCTATGCTTTCAGGGCAATTCCAGTCTACCCCCTGCAATCGTTTTCCTGAAATTCTGCCCCGCTTTCAAGTCCCCTTCGCAGGCTTACTTCAATATATTTTTGGAGGAAAGCTGTCATTTATAACTCTGCAGGTTTGTGAATTACAGTGCCCCTGAGCTCCTTTCTTCAACTCGCTTTCTTGTGAGCTGGGCACAAAACCGCAGGATTGCTTCAGGCCCTAATCTGTTTCCAGCAGGGCACACTGAGCCTTTGTTTAATTCCTCTTCCTGGTGGGCAATGAGCGTTACATTTGCCCGTGCAGACACCTACAGCTAGTCTCTCATTGGTTCTCCCTATTCCTGTTCATTTTGCACAGAAATTGCAAGCTGTGCCAAAGAGGAGGTTAAAGGCACTGACTCTCCAAGCGGGGAGAGTGTTAGTAAAGCATCTGGAATGGTGAACCCGAGGACCAGGATACGAAAACTGAGATGCATTTTAAATCATTTCCCAATCACATGGTGGACGATACTCTTGGATTCCCATGCATGTTTTAGCTGGAGGAAGAATCCCTTGAACCTGGAGAGTTGGGACCCATGGAATGGGTACCATGCAGTATGACTTCAAAGGGTCTGCATTTGCTCACCGAAACTCACCAATGCTATCAGCCTGAAGTGTCCAGCCTTATGTCTCAACCAGCTCTGGGTGTAGATGTGTTAAATCCCGGTTGCATCACATGCCCTGAGTGAATTATTTAAGAATTGCTCTCTATTTCACTGTCTTTATGATTTTTTTTTGAAATTTATTTTGATAATGGGATTTATCGGATTTTCACTGCTGCGTTTATGCCACTGTACACACGCTTGATTCTCTTATGGAGACATATATATCCATGGGTTTTAAGATTCTTCCTAGTCAGGTATATTCCTAGGCGTTGAATATGTGGTGTTGGGTCCATTTCGTTGAGCAAGGAGTAGGTCTTGTCTATTACATATTTGGCTTATGGAAAGTTATCTGTGCTAATTTCAGTCTCTGGTTTTATGAAGCACCCCAACGCACCTTTCCCCATAAGCAAGCACTAGTTGGTTTTCTAAATTTGAGACCCTGTTCTGTTTTGTAATTCAGTTCATGTGTAGTCAAGTTTACATTCCGTGTATTAGTGATATCTTATGATGTTTCTTTTTCTGTGTGACGTAGTTCACGTAGAATCACCGTACCTGCATCCACTCACTATGCCGCTACGGGCCTGATGACACAGATTTCATTGCTGAGTGATATTGCATTGTACGTACGTGCCACAACTTCTTTATCCATATTTTGCTTTCTGGGATATTTACCTGTTACTGTAGACGAGCTTCTTGTGAACACAGCCGTCCCAAATATTGGGGTGGCTGTCTGTTTTTGATTTTTATTTCCGTAAGCTATAGGACCATAAGTGGAAGTGCCATAGACTGTGTTGCTTTGTTTCTTATGTGTTTCAGGAAACACCATACACTTCTCCAGGCTGGCTGCTGGCAATTTACATCCTGCCAATCAGCATAACAAGGCTCCCTGTTCTCCATATCCTGTCCTACCTTTCTGGATTTTACACTTTTTTCAGATGGCCCTCTTGCCCGGGGGGCAGTGAGACTTCATTGTAGTGCAGATTTCATTTACAGGCTTGCTTGGTTGGCCAAAAAGGGCGTATGCGTTTTTTCCTGAATATATTCAGGAAAAAACGCATACGCCCTTTTTGGCCAAGTGCATCATTGTCGACGTTCTGCCTCTTTTCCTATGCTTTCAGGGCAATTCCAGTCTACCCCCTGCAATCGTTTTCCTGAAATTCTGCCCCGCTTTCAAGTCCCCTTCGCAGGCTTACTTCAATATATTTTTGGAGGAAAGCTGTCATTTATAACTCTGCAGGTTTGTGAATTACAGTGCCCCTGAGCTCCTTTCTTCAACTCGCTTTCTTGTGAGCTGGGCACAAAACCGCAGGATTGCTTCAGGCCCTAATCTGTTTCCAGCAGGGCACACTGAGCCTTTGTTTAATTCCTCTTCCTGGTGGGCAATGAGCGTTACATTTGCCCGTGCAGACACCTACAGCTAGTCTCTCATTGGTTCTCCCTATTCCTGTTCATCTTGCACAGAAATTGCAAGCTGTGCCAAAGAGGAGGTTAAAGGCACTGACTCTCCAAGCGGGGAGAGTGTTAGTAAAGCATCTGGAATGGTGAACCCGAGGACCAGGATACGAAAACTGAGATGCATTTTAAATCATTTCCCAATCACATGGTGGACGATACTCTTGGATTCCCATGCATGTTTTAGCTGGAGGAAGAATCCCTTGAACCTGGAGAGTTGGGACCCATGGAATGGGTACCATGCAGTATGACTTCAAAGGGTCTGCATTTGCTCACCGAAACTCACCAATGCTATCAGCCTGAAGTGTCCAGCCTTATGTCTCAACCAGCTCTGGGTGTAGATGTGTTAAATCCCGGTTGCATCACATGCCCTGAGTGAATTATTTAAGAATTGCTCTCTATTTCACTGTCTTTATGATTTTTTTTTGAAATTTATTTTGATAATGGGATTTATCGGATTTTCACTGCTGCGTTTATGCCACTGTACACACGCTTGATTCTCTTATGGAGACATATATATCCATGGGTTTTAAGATTCTTCCTAGTCAGGTATATTCCTAGGCGTTGAATATGTGGTGTTGGGTCCATTTCGTTGAGCAAGGAGTAGGTCTTGTCTATTACATATTTGGCTTATGGAAAGTTATCTGTGCTAATTTCAGTCTCTGGTTTTATGAAGCACCCCAACGCACCTTTCCCCATAAGCAAGCACTAGTTGGTTTTCTAAATTTGAGACCCTGTTCTGTTTTGTAATTCAGTTCATGTGTAGTCAAGTTTACATTCCGTGTATTCGTGATATCTTATGATGTTTCTTTTTCTGTGTGACGTAGTTCACATAGAATCACCGTACCTGCATCCACTCACTATGCCGCTATGGGCCTGATGACACAGATTTCATTGCTGAGTGATATTGCATTGTACGTACGTGCCACAAGTTCTTTATCCATTTTTTGCTTTCTGGGATATTTACCTGATACTGTAGACGAGCTTCTTGTGAACACAGCCGTCTCAAATATTGGGGTGGCTGTCTGTTTTTGATTTTAATTTCCGTAAGCTATAGGACCATAAGTGGAAGTGCCATAGGCTGTGTTGCTTTGTTTCTTTCGTGTTTCAGGAAACACCATACACTTCTCCAGGGTGGCTGCTGGCAATTTACATCCTGCCAATCAGCATAACAAGGCTCCCTGTTCTCCATATCCTGTCCTACCTTTCTGGATTTTACACTTTTTTCAGATGGCCCTTTTGCCAGGGGGGCAGTGAGACTTCATTGTAGTGCAGATTTCATTTACAGGCTTGCTTGGTTGGCCAAAAAGGGCGTATGCGTTTTTTCCTGAATATATTCAGGAAAAAACGCATACGCCCTTTTTGGCCAAGTGCATCATTGTCGACGTTCTGCCTCTTTTCCTATGCTTTCAGGGCAATTCCAGTCTACCCCCTGCAATCGTTTTCCTGAAATTCTGCCCCGCTTTCAACTCCCCTTCGCAGGCTTACTTCAATATATTTTTGGAGGATAGCTGTCATTTATAACTCTGCAGGTTTGTGAATTACAGTGCCCCTGAGCTCCTTTCTTCAACTTGCTTTCTTGTGAGCTGGGCACAAAACCGCAGGATTGCTTCAGGCCCTAATCTGTTTCCGGCAGGGCACGCTGAGCCTTTGGTAAATTCCTCTTCCTGGTGGGAAATGAGCGTTACATTTGCCGGTGCAGACACCTACAGCTAGTCTCTCATTGGTTCTCCCTATTCCTGTTCATTTTGCACAGAAATTGCAAGCTGTGCCAAAGAGGAGGTTAAAGGCACTGACTCTCCAAGCGGGGAGAGTGTTAGTAAAGCATCTGGAATGGTGAACCCGAGGACCAGGATACGAAAACTGAGATGCATTTTAAATCATTTCCCAATCACATGGTGGACGATACTCTTGGTTTCCCATGCATGTTTTAGCTGGAGGAAGAATCCCTTGAACCTGGAGAGTTGGGACCCATGGAATGGGTACCATGCAGTATGACTTCAAAGGGTCTGCATTTGCTCACCGAAACTCACCAATGCTATCAGCCTGAAGTGTCCAGCCTTATGTCTCAACCAGCTCTGGGTGTAGATGTGTTAAATCCCGGTTGCATCACATGCCCTGAGTGAATTATTTAAGAATTGCTCTCTATTTCACTGTCTTTATGATTTTTTTTTGAAATTTATTTTGATAATGGGATTTATCGGATTTTCACTGCTGCGTTTATGCCGCTGTACACACGCTTGATTCTCTTACGGAGACATATATATCCATGGGTTTTAAGATTCTTCCTAGTCAGGTATATTCCTAGGCGTTGAATATGTGGTGTTGGGTCCATTTCGTTGAGCAAGGAGTAGGTCTTGTCTATTACATATTTGGCTTATGGAAAGTTATCTGTGCTAATTTCAGTCTCTGGTTTTATGAAGCACCCCAACGCACCTTTCCCCATAAGCAAGCACTAGTTGGTTTTCTAAATTTGAGACCCTGTTCTGTTTTGTAATTCAGTTCATGTGTAGTCAAGTTTACATTCCGTGTATTAGTGATATCTTATGATGTTTCTTTTTCTGTGTGACGTAGTTCACGTAGAATCACCGTACCTGCATCCACTCACTATGCCGCTACGGGCCTGATGACACAGATTTCATTGCTGAGTGATATTGCATTGTACGTACGTGCACAACTTCTTTATCCATATTTTGCTTTCTGGGATATTTACCTGTTACTGTAGACGAGCTTCTTGTGAACACAGCCGTCCCAAATATTGGGGTGGCTGTCTGTTTTTGATTTTAATTTCCGTAAGCTATAGGACCATAAGTGGAAGTGCCATAGACTGTGTTGCTTTGTTTCTTATGTGTTTCAGGAAACACCATACACTTCTCCAGGCTGGCTGCTGGCAATTTACATCCTGCCAATCAGCATAACAAGGCTCCCTGTTCTCCATATCCTGTCCTACCTTTCTGGATTTTACACTTTTTTCAGATGGCCCTCTTGCCCGGGGGGCAGTGAGACTTCATTGTAGTGCAGATTTCCTTTACAGGCTTGCTTGGTTGGCCAAAAAGGGCGTATGCGTTTTTTCCTGAATATATTCAGGAAAAAACGCATACGCCCTTTTTGGCCAAGTGCATCATTGTCGACGTTCTGTCTCTTTTCCTATGCTTTCAGGGCAATTCCAGTCTACCCCCTGCAATCGTTTTCCTGAAATTCTGCCCCGCTTTCAAGTCCCCTTCGCAGGCTTACTTCAATATATTTTTGGAGGATAGCTGTCATTTATAACTCTGCAGGTTTGTGAATTACAGTGCCCCTGAGCTCCTTTCTTCAACTCGCTTTCTTGTGAACTGGGCACAAAACCGCAGGATTGCTTCAGGCCCTAATCTGTTTTGGGCAGGGCATGCTGAGCCTTTGGTAAATTCCTCTTCCTGGTGGGAAATGAGCGTTACATTTGCCCGTGCAGACACCTATAGCTAGTCTCTCATTGGTTCTCCCTATTCCTGTTCATCTTGCACAGAAATTGCAAGCTGTGCCAAACAGGAGGTTAAAGGCACTGACTCTCCAAGCAGGGAGACTGTTAGTAAATCATCTGGAATGGTGAACCCGAGGACCAGGATACGAAAACTGAGATGCATTTTAAATCATTTCCCCATAACACGGTGGACCATACTGTGGGTTTCACATGCATGTTTTAGCTGGAGGAAGAATCCCTTGAACCTGAAGAGTTGGGACCCATGGAATAGGTACCATACAGTATGACTTCAAAGGGTGTGCATTTGCTCACCTAAACTTACCAATGCTATCAGCCTGAAGTGTCCAGCCTTATGTCTCAACCAGCTCTGGGTGTAGATGTGGTCAATCCCGGTTGCATCACATGCCCTGAGTGAATTATTTAAGAATTGCTCTCTATTTCACTGTCTTTGTGTTTTGTTTTCGAAATTTATTTTGATAATGGGATTTATCGGATTTTCACTGCTGCCTTTCGGCCGCTGTACACACCCTTGATTCTCTTACGGAGACATATATATCCATGGGTTTTAAGATTCTTCCTAGTCAGGTATATTCCTAGGCGTTGAATATGTGGTGTTGGGTCCATTTCGTTGAGCAAGGAGTAGGTCTTGTCTATTACATATTGGGCTTATGGAAAGTTATCTGTGCTAATTTCAGTCTCTGGTTTTATGCAGCACCCCAAGGCACCTTTCCCCATAAGCAAGCACTAGTTGGTTTTCTAAATTTGAGACCCTTTTCTATTTTGTAATTCAGTTCATGTGTATTCAAGTTTACATTCCGTGTATTCGTGATATCTTATGATGTTTCTTTTTCTGTGTGACGTAGTTCACGTAGAATCACCGTACCTGTATCCACTCACTATGCCGCTATGGGCCTGATGACACAGATTTCATTGCTGAGTGATATTGCATTGTACGTACGTGCCACAAGTTCTTTATCCATTTTTTGCTTTCTGGGATATTTACCTGATACTGTAGACGAGCTTCTTGTGAACACAGCCGTCTCAAATATTGGGGTGGCTGTCTGTTTTTGATTTTAATTTCCGTAAGCTATAGGACCATAAGTGGAAGTGCCATAGGCTGTGTTGTTTTGTTTCTTTCGTGTTTCAGGAAACACCATACACTTCTCCAGGGTGGCTGCTGGCAATTTACATCCTGCCAATCAGCATAACAAGGCTCCCTGTTCTCCATATCCTGTCCTACCTTTCTGGATTTTACACTTTTTTCAGATGGCCCTTTTGCCAGGGGGGCAGTGAGACTTCATTGTAGTGCAGATTTCATTTACAGGCTTGCTTGGTTGGCCAAAAAGGGCGTATGCGTTTTTTCCTGAATATATTCAGGAAAAAACACATACGCCCTTTTTGGCCAAGTGCATCATTGTTGACGTTCTGCCTCTTTTCCTATGCTTTCAGGGCAATTCCAGTCTACCCCCTGCAATCGTTTTCCTGAAATTCTGCCCCGCTTTCAACTCCCCTTCGCAGGCTTACTTCAATATATTTTTGGAGGATAGCTGTCATTTATAACTCTGCAGGTTTGTGAATTACAGTGCCCCTGAGCTCCTTTCTTCAACTCGCTTTCTTGTGAGCTGTGCACAAAACCGCAGGATTGCTTCAGGCCCTAATCTGTTTCCGGCAGGGCACGCTGAGCCTTTGGTTAATTCCTCTTCCTGGTGGGAAATGAGCGTTACATTTGCCCGTGCAGACACCTACAGCTAGTCTCTCATTGGTTCTCCCTATTCCTGTTCATTTTGCACAGAAATTGCAAGCTGTGCCAAAGAGGAGGTTAAAGGCACTGACTCTCCAAGCGGGGAGAGTGTTAGTAAAGCATCTGGAATGGTGAACCCGAAGACCAGGATACGAAAACTGAGATGCATTTTAAATCATTTCCCAATCACATGGTGGACGATACTCTTGGTTTCCCATGCATGTTTTAGCTGGAGGAAGAATCCCTTGAACCTGGAGAGTTGGGACCCATGGAATGGGTACCATGCAGTATGACTTCAAAGGGTCTGCATTTGCTCACCGAAACTCACCAATGCTATCAGCCTGAAGTGTCCAGCCTTATGTCTCAACCAGCCCTGGGTGTAGATGTGTTAAATCCCGGTTGCATCACATGCCCTGAGTGAATTATTTAAGAATTGCTCTCTATTTCACGGTCTTTATGATTTTTTTTTGAAATTTATTTTGATAATGGGATTTATCGGATTTTCACTGCTGCGTTTATGCCGCTGTACACACGCTTGATTCTCTTACGGAGACATATATATCCATGGGTTTTAAGATTCTTCCTAGTCAGGTATATTCCTAGGCGTTGAATATGTGGTGTTGGGTCCATTTCGTTGAGCAAGGAGTAGGTCTTGTCTATTACATATTTGGCTTATGGAAAGTTATCTGTGCTAATTTCAGTCTCTGGTTTTATGAAGCACCCCAACGCACCTTTCCCCATAAGCAAGCACTAGTTGGTTTTCTAAATTTGAGACCCTGTTCTGTTTTGTAATTCAGTTCATGTGTAGTCAAGTTTACATTCCGTGTATTAGTGATATCTTATGATGTTTCTTTTTCTGTGTGACGTAGTTCACGTAGAATCACCGTACCTGCATCCACTCACTATGCCGCTACGGGCCTGATGACACAGATTTCATTGCTGAGTGATATTGCATTGTACGTACGTGCCACAACTTCTTTATCCATATTTTGCTTTCTGGGATATTTACCTGTTACTGTAGACGAGCTTCTTGTGAACACAGCCGTCCCAAATATTGGGGTGGCTGTCTGTTTTTGATTTTAATTTCCGTAAGCTATAGGACCATAAGTGGAAGTGCCATAGACTGTGTTGCTTTGTTCCTTATGTGTTTCAGGAAACACCATACACTTCTCCAGGCTGGCTGCTGGCAATTTACATCCTGCCAATCAGCATAACAAGGCTCCCTGTTCTCCATATCCTGTCCTACCTTTCTGGATTTTACACTTTTTTCAGATGGCCCTCTTGCCCGGGGGGCAGTGAGACTTCATTGTAGTGCAGATTTCCTTTACAGGCTTGCTTGGTTGGCCAAAAAGGGCGTATGCCTTTTTTCCTGAATATATTCAGGAAAAAACGCATACGCCCTTTTTGGCCAAGTGCATCATTGTCGACGTTCTGCCTCTTTTCCTATGCTTTCAGGGCAATTCCAGTCTACCCCCTGCAATCGTTTTCCTGAAATTCTGCCCCGCTTTCAAGTCCCCTTCGCAGGCTTACTTCAATATATTTTTGGAGGATAGCTGTCATTTATAACTCTGCAGGTTTGTGAATTACAGTGCCCCTGAGCTCCTTTCTTCAACTCGCTTTCTTGTGAACTGGGCACAAAACCGCAGGATTGCTTCAGGCCCTAATCTGTTTCGGGCAGGGCATGCTGAGCCTTTGGTAAATTCCTCTTCCTGGTGGGAAATGAGCGTTACATTTGCCCGTGCAGACACCTACAGCTAGTCTCTCATTGGTTCTCCCTATTCCTGTTCATCTTGCACAGAAATTGCAAGCTGTGCCAAACAGGAGGTTAAAGGCACTGACTCTCCAAGCAGGGAGACTGTTAGTAAATCATCTGGAATGGTGAACCCGAGGACCAGGATACGAAAAGTGAGATGCATTTTAAATCATTTCCCCATAACACGGTGGATGATACTCTTGGTTTCACATGCATGTTTTAGCTGGAGGAAGAATCCCTTGAACCTGAAGAGTTGGGACCCATGGAATAGGTACCATACAGTATGACTTCAAAGGGTGTGCATTTGCTCACCTAAACTCACCAATGCTATCAGCCTGAAGTGTCCAGCCTTATGTCTCAACCAGCTCTGGGTGTAGATGTGGTCAATCCCGGTTGCATCACATGCCCTTAGTGAATTATTTAAGAATTGCTCTCTATTTCACTGTCTTTGTGTTTTGTTTTCGAAATTTATTTTGATAATGGGATTTATCGGATTTTCACTGCTGCCTTTCGGCCGCTGTACACACCTTTGATTCTCTTATGGAGACATATATATCCATGGGTTTTAAGATTCTTCCTAGTCAGGTATATTCCTAGGCGTTGAATATGTGGTGTTGGGTCCATTTCGTTGAGCAAGGAGTAGGTCTTGTCTATTACATATTTGGCTTATGGAAAGTTATCTGTGCTAATTTCAGTCTCTGGTTTTATGCAGCACCCCAAGGCACCTTTCCCCATAAGCAAGCACTAGTTGGTTTTCTAAATTTGAGACCCTTTTCTATTTTGTAATTCAGTTCATGTGTAGTCAAGTTTACATTCCGTGTATTCGTGATATCTTATGATGTTTCTTTTTCTGTGTGACGTAGTTCACGTAGAATCACCGTACCTGCATCCACTCACTATGCCGCTACGGGCCTGATGACACAGATTTCATTGCTGAGTGATATTGCATTGTACGTACGTGCCACAAGTTCTTTATCCATTTTTTGCTTTCTGGGATATTTACCTGTTACTGTAGACGAGCTTCTTGTGAACACAGCCGTCCCAAATATTGGGGTGGCTGTCTGTTTTTGATTTTAATTTCCGTAAGCTATAGGACCATAAGTGGAAGTGCCATAGACTGTGTTGCTTTGTTTCTTATGTGTTTCAGGAAACACCATACACTTCTCCAGGCTGGCTGCTGGCAATTTACATCCTGCCAATCAGCATAACAAGGCTCCCTGTTCTCCATATCCTGTCCTACCTTTCTGGATTTTACACTTTTTTCAGATGGCCCTCTTGCCCGGGGGGCAGTGAGACTTCATTGTAGTGCAGATTTCCTTTACAGGCTTGCTTGGTTGGCCAAAAAGGGCGTATGCGTTTTTTCCTGAATATATTCAGGAAAAAACGCATACGCCCTTTTTGGCCAAGTGCATCATTGTCGACGTTCTGCCTCTTTTCCTATGCTTTCAGGGCAATTCCAGTCTACCCCCTGCAATCGTTTTCCTGAAATTCTGCCCCGCTTTCAAGTCCCCTTCGCAGGCTTACTTCAATATATTTTTGGAGGAAAGCTGTCATTTATAACTCTGCAGGTTTGTGAATTACAGTGCCCCTGAGCTCCTTTCTTGAACTCGCTTTCTTGTGATCTGGGCACAAAACCGCAGGATTGCTTCAGGCCCTAATCTGTTTCCAGCAGGGCACACTGAGCCTTTGTTTAATTCCTCTTCCTGGTAGACAATGAGCGTTACATTTGCCCGTGCAGACACCTACAGCTAGTCTCTCATTGGTTCTCCTTATTCCTGTTCATCTTGCACAGAAATTGCAAGCTGTGCCAAAGAGGAGGTTAAAGGCACTGACTCTCCAAGCGGGGAGAGTGTTAGTAAAGCATCTGGAATGGTGAACCCGAGGACCAGGATACGAAAACTGAGATGCATTTTAAATCATTTCCCAATCACATGGTGGACGATACTCTTGGTTTCCCATGCATGTTTTAGCTGGAGGAAGAATCCCTTGAACCTGGAGAGTTGGGACCCATGGAATGGGTACCATGCAGTATGATTTCAAAGGGTCTGCATTTGCTCACCGAAACTCACCAATGCTATCACCCTGAAGTGTCCAGCCTTATGTCTCAACCAGCTCTGGGTGTAGATGTGTTAAATCCCGGTTGCATCACGTGCCCTGAGTGAATTATTTAAGAATTGCTCTCTATTTCACTGTCTTTGTGATTTTTTTTTGAAATTTATTTTGATAATGGGATTTATCGGATTTTCACTGCTGCGTTTATGCCGCTGTACACACGCTTGATTCTCTTATGGAGACATATAAATCCATGGGTTTTAAGATTCTTCTTGGTCAGGTATATTCCTAGGCGTTGAATATGTGGTGTTGAATCCATTTCGTTGAGCAAGGAGTAGGTCTTGTCTATTACATATTTGGCTTATGGAATGTTATCTGTGCTAATTTCAGTCTCTGGTTTTATGCAGCACCCCAAGGCACCTTTCCCCATAAGCAAGCACTAGTTGGTTTTCTAAATTTGAGACCCTGTTCTGTTTTGTAATTCAGTTCATATGTAGTCAAGTTTACATTCCGTGTATTAGTGATATCTTATGATGTTTCTTTTTCTGTGTGACATAGTTCACGTAGAATCACCGTACCTGCATCCACTCACTATGCCGCTACGGGCCTGATGACACAGATTTCATTGCTGAGTGATATTGCATTGCACGTACGTGCCACAACTTCTTTATCCATTTTTTGCTTTCTGGGATATTTACCTGGTACTGTAGACGAGCTTCTTGTGAACACAGCCGTCCCAAACTTTGGGGTGGCTCTCTGTTTTTGATTTTAATTTCCCTAAGCAATAGGACCATAAGTGCAATTGCCATAGGCTGTGTTGCTTTATTTCTTATGTGTTTCAGGAAACACCATACACTGCTCCAGGGTGGCTGTTCACAATTTACATCCTGCCAATCAGCATTAAAAGGCTCCCTGTTCTCCATATCCTGTCCTACCTTTCTGGATTTTACACTTTTTTCAGAGGGCCCTTTTGCCCAGGGGCCAGTGAGACTTCATTGTCTTGCAGATTTCCTTTACAGGCTTGCTTGGTTGGCCAAAAAGGGCATATGCGTTTTTTCCTGAATATATTCAGGAAAAAAAGCATACGCCCTTTTTGGCCAAGTGCATCATTGTCGACGTTGTGCCTCTTTTCCTATGCTTTCAGGGCAATTCCAGTCTACCCCCTGCAATCGTTTTCCTGAAATTCTGCCCCACTTTCAAGTCCCCTTCGCAGGCTTACTTCAATATATTTTTGAAGGATAGCTGTCATTTATAACTCTGCAGGTTTGTGAATTACAGTGCCCCTGAGCTCCTTTCTTCAACTCGCTTTCTTGTGAGCTGGGCACAAAACCGCAGGATTGCTTCACGCCCTAATCTGTTTCCAGCAGGGCACACTGAGCCTTTGGTTAATTCCTCTTCCTGGTGGGAAATGAGCGTTACATTTGCCCGTGCACACACCTAGAGCTAGTGTCTTATTCGTTCTCCCTATTCCTGTTCATCTTGCACAGAAATTGCAAGCTGCGCCAAAGAGGAGGTTAAAGGCACTGACTCTCCAAGCAGGGAGAGTGTTTGTAAAGCATTTGGAATGGTGAACCCGAGGACCAGGATACGAAAACTGAGATACATTTTAAATCGTTTCCCAATCACACGGTGGACGATACTCTGGGTTTCCCATGCATGTTTTAGCCGGAGGAAGAATCCCTTGAACCTGGAGAGTTGGGACCCATGGAATGGGTACCATGCAGTATGACTTCAAAGGGTCTGCATTTGCTCACCGAAACTCACCAATGCTATCAGCCTGAAGTGTCCAGCCTTATGTCTCAACCAGCTCTGGGTGTAGATGTGTTAAATCCCGGTTGCATCACATGCCCTGAGTGAATTATTTAAGAATTGCTCTCTATTTCACTGTCTTTATGATTTTTTTTTGAAATTTATTTTGATAATGGGATTTATCGGATTTTCACTGCTGCGTTTATGCCGCTGTACACACGCTTGATTCTCTTACGGAGACATATATATCCATGGGTTTTAAGATTCTTCCTAGTCAGGTATATTCCTAGGCGTTGAATATGTGGTGTTGGGTCCATTTCGTTGAGCAAGGAGTAGGTCTTGTCTATTACATATTTGGCTTATGGAAAGTTATCTGTGCTAATTTCAGTCTCTGGTTTTATGAAGCACCCCAACGCACCTTTCCCCATAAGCAAGCACTAGTTGGTTTTCTAAATTTGAGACCCTGTTCTGTTTTGTAATTCAGTTCATGTGTAGTCAAGTTTACATTCCGTGTATTAGTGATATCTTATGATGTTTCTTTTTCTGTGTGACGTAGTTCACGTAGAATCACCGTACCTGCATCCACTCACTATGCCGCTACGGGCCTGATGACACAGATTTCATTGCTGAGTGATATTGCATTGTACGTACGTGCCACAACTTCTTTATCCATATTTTGCTTTCTGGGATATTTACCTGTTACTGTAGACGAGCTTCTTGTGAACACAGCCGTCCCAAATATTGGGGTGGCTGTCTGTTTTTGATTTTAATTTCCGTAAGCTATAGGACCATAAGTGGAAGTGCCATAGACTGTGTTGCTTTGTTTCTTATGTGTTTCAGGAAACACCATACACTTCTCCAGGCTGGCTGCTGGCAATTTACATCCTGCCAATCAGCATAACAAGGCTCCCTGTTCTCCATATCCTGTCCTACCTTTCTGGATTTTACACTTTTTTCAGATGGCCCTCTTGCCCGGGGGGCAGTGAGACTTCATTGTAGTGCAGATTTCCTTTACAGGCTTGCTTGGTTGGCCAAAAAGGGCGTATGCGTTTTTTCCTGAATATATTCAGGAAAAAACGCATACGCCCTTTTTGGCCAAGTGCATCATTGTCGACGTTCTGCCTCTTTTCCTATGCTTTCAGGGCAATTCCAGTCTACCCCCTGCAATCGTTTTCCTGAAATTCTGCCCCGCTTTCAAGTCCCCTTCGCAGGCTTACTTCAATATATTTTTGGAGGAAAGCTGTCATTTATAACTCTGCAGGTTTGTGAATTACAGTGCCCCTGAGCTCCTTTCTTGAACTCGCTTTCTTGTGATCTGGGCACAAAACCGCAGGATTGCTTCAGGCCCTAATCTGTTTCCAGCAGGGCACACTGAGCCTTTGTTTAATTCCTCTTCCTGGTGGGCAATGAGCGTTACATTTGCCCGTGCAGACACCTACAGCTAGTCTCTCATTGGTTCTCCTTATTCCTGTTCATCTTGCACAGAAATTGCAAGCTGTGCCAAACAGGAGGTTAAAGGCACTGACTCTCCAAGCGGGGAGAGTGTTAGTAAAGCATCTGGAATGGTGAACCCGAGGACCAGGATACGAAAACTGAGATGCATTTTAAATCATTTCCCAATCACATGGTGGACGATACTCTTGGTTTCCCATGCATGTTTTAGCTGGAGGAAGAATCCCTTGAACCTGGAGAGTTGGGACCCATGGAATGGGTACCATGCAGTATGATTTCAAAGGGTCTGCATTTGCTCACCGAAACTCACCAATGCTATCAGCCTGAAGTGTCCAGCCTTATGTCTCAACCAGCTCTGGGTGTAGATGTGTTAAATCCCGGTTGCATCACGTGCCCTGAGTGAATTATTTAAGAATTGCTCTCTATTTCACTGTCTTTGTGATTTTTTTTTGAAATTTATTTTGATAATGGGATTTATCGGATTTTCACTGCTGCGTTTATGCCGCTGTACACACGCTTGATTCTCTTATGGAGACATATAAATCCATGGGTTTTAAGATTCTTCTTGGTCAGGTATATTCCTAGGCGTTGAATATGTGGTGTTGAATCCATTTCGTTGAGCAAGGAGTAGGTCTTGTCTATTACATATTTGGCTTATGGAATGTTATCTGTGCTAATTTCAGTCTCTGGTTTTATGCAGCACCCCAAGGCACCTTTCCCCATAAGCAAGCACTAGTTGGTTTTCTAAATTTGAGACCCTGTTCTGTTTTGTAATTCAGTTCATATGTAGTCAAGTTTACATTCCGTGTATTAGTGATATCTTATGATGTTTCTTTTTCTGTGTGACATAGTTCACGTAGAATCACCGTACCTGCATCCACTCACTATGCCGCTACGGGCCTGATGACACAGATTTCATTGCTGAGTGATATTGCATTGCACGTACGTGCCACAACTTCTTTATCCATTTTTTGCTTTCTGGGATATTTACCTGGTACTGTAGACGAGCTTCTTGTGAACACAGCCGTCCCAAACTTTGGGGTGGCTCTCTGTTTTTGATTTTAATTTCCCTAAGCAATAGGACCATAAGTGCAATTGCCATAGGCTGTGTTGCTTTATTTCTTATGTGTTTCAGGAAACACCATACACTGCTCCAGGGTGGCTGTTCACAATTTACATCCTGCCAATCAGCATTAAAAGGCTCCCTGTTCTCCATATCCTGTCCTACCTTTCTGGATTTTACACTTTTTTCAGAGGGCCCTTTTGCCCAGGGGCCAGTGAGACTTCATTGTCTTGCAGATTTCCTTTACAGGCTTGCTTGGTTGGCCAAAAAGGGCATATGCGTTTTTTCCTGAATATATTCAGGAAAAAAAGCATACGCCCTTTTTGGCCAAGTGCATCATTGTCGACGTTGTGCCTCTTTTCCTATGCTTTCAGGGCAATTCCAGTCTACCCCCTGCAATCGTTTTCCTGAAATTCTGCCCCACTTTCAAGTCCCCTTCGCAGGCTTACTTCAATATATTTTTGAAGGATAGCTGTCATTTATAACTCTGCAGGTTTGTGAATTACAGTGCCCCTGAGCTCCTTTCTTCAACTCGCTTTCTTGTGAGCTGGGCACAAAACCGCAGGATTGCTTCACGCCCTAATCTGTTTCCAGCAGGGCACACTGAGCCTTTGGTTAATTCCTCTTCCTGGTGGGAAATGAGCGTTACATTTGCCCGTGCACACACCTAGAGCTAGTGTCTTATTCGTTCTCCCTATTCCTGTTCATCTTGCACAGAAATTGCAAGCTGCGCCAAAGAGGAGGTTAAAGGCACTGACTCTCCAAGCAGGGAGAGTGTTTGTAAAGCATTTGGAATGGTGAACCCGAGGACCAGGATACGAAAACTGAGATACATTTTAAATCGTTTCCCAATCACACGGTGGACGATACTCTGGGTTTCCCATGCATGTTTTAGCCGGAGGAAGAATCCCTTGAACCTGGAGAGTTGGGACCCATGGAATGGGTACCATGCAGTATGACTTCAAAGGGTCTGCATTTGCTCACCGAAACTCACCAATGCTATCAGCCTGAAGTGTCCAGCCTTATGTCTCAACCAGCTCTGGGTGTAGATGTGTTAAATCCCGGTTGCATCACATGCCCTGAGTGAATTATTTAAGAATTGCTCTCTATTTCACTGTCTTTATGATTTTTTTTTGAAATTTATTTTGATAATGGGATTTATCGGATTTTCACTGCTGCGTTTATGCCGCTGTACACACGCTTGATTCTCTTATGGAGACATATAAATCCATGGGTTTTAAGATTCTTCTTGGTCAGGTATATTCCTAGGCGTTGAATATGTGGTGTTGAATCCATTTCGTTGAGCAAGGAGTAGGTCTTGTCTATTACATATTTGGCTTATGGAATGTTATCTGTGCTAATTTCAGTCTCTGGTTTTATGCAGCACCCCAAGGCACCTTTCCCCATAAGCAAGCACTAGTTGGTTTTCTAAATTTGAGACCCTGTTCTGTTTTGTAATTCAGTTCATATGTAGTCAAGTTTACATTCCGTGTA
This sequence comes from Phocoena phocoena, assembly GCF_963924675.1. NCBI lineage: Eukaryota > Metazoa > Chordata > Mammalia > Artiodactyla > Phocoenidae > Phocoena > Phocoena phocoena. The sequence continues at coordinate 163,142 of NW_027077769.1, read as the reverse complement.
TTAGTGATATCTTATGATGTTTCTTTTTCTGTGTGACATAGTTCACGTAGAATCACCGTACCTGCATCCACTCACTATGCCGCTACGGGCCTGATGACACAGATTTCATTGCTGAGTGATATTGCATTGCACGTACGTGCCACAACTTCTTTATCCATTTTTTGCTTTCTGGGATATTTACCTGGTACTGTAGACGAGCTTCTTGTGAACACAGCCGTCCCAAACTTTGGGGTGGCTCTCTGTTTTTGATTTTAATTTCCCTAAGCAATAGGACCATAAGTGCAATTGCCATAGGCTGTGTTGCTTTATTTCTTATGTGTTTCAGGAAACACCATACACTGCTCCAGGGTGGCTGTTCACAATTTACATCCTGCCAATCAGCATTAAAAGGCTCCCTGTTCTACATATCCTGTCCTACCTTTCTGGATTTTACACTTTTTTCAGAGGGCCCTTTTGCCCAGGGGCCAGTGAGACTTCATTGTCTTGCAGATTTCCTTTACAGGCTTGCTTGGTTGGCCAAAAAGGGCATATGCGTTTTTTCCTGAATATATTCAGGAAAAAAAGCATACGCCCTTTTTGGCCAAGTGCATCATTGTCGACGTTGTGCCTCTTTTCCTATGCTTTCAGGGCAATTCCAGTCTACCCCCTTCAATCGTTTTCCTGAAATTCTGCCCCACTTTCAAGTCCCCTTCGCAGGCTTACTTCAATATATTTTTGAAGGATAGCTGTCATTTATAACTCTGCAGGTTTGTGAATTACAGTGCCCCTGAGCTCCTTTCTTCAACTCGCTTTCTTGTGAGCTGGGCACAAAACCGCAGGATTGCTTCACGCCCTAATCTGTTTCCAGCAGGGCACACTGAGCCTTTGGTTAATTCCTCTTCCTGGTGGGAAATGAGCGTTACATTTGCCCGTGCACACACCTAGAGCTAGTGTCTTATTCGTTCTCCCTATTCCTGTTCATCTTGCACAGAAATTGCAAGCTGCGCCAAAGAGGAGGTTAAAGGCACTGACTCTCCAAGCAGGGAGAGTGTTTGTAAAGCATTTGGAATGGTGAACCCGAGGACCAGGATACGAAAACTGAGATACATTTTAAATCGTTTCCCAATCACACGGTGGACGATACTCTGGGTTTCCCATGCATGTTTTAGCCGGAGGAAGAATCCCTTGAACCTGGAGAGTTGGGACCCATGGAATGGGTACCATGCAGTATGACTTCAAAGGGTCTGCATTTGCTCACCGAAACTCACCAATGCTATCAGCCTGAAGTGTCCAGCCTTATGTCTCAACCAGCTCTGGGTGTAGATGTGTTAAATCCCGGTTGCATCACATGCCCTGAGTGAATTATTTAAGAATTGCTCTCTATTTCACTGTCTTTATGATTTTTTTTTGAAATTTATTTTGATAATGGGATTTATCGGATTTTCACTGCTGCGTTTATGCCACTGTACACACGCTTGATTCTCTTACGGAGACATATATATCCATGGGTTTTAAGATTCTTCCTAGTCAGGTATATTCCTAGGCGTTGAATATGTGGTGTTGGGTCCATTTCGTTGAGCAAGGAGTAGGTCTTGTCTATTACATATTTGGCTTATGGAAAGTTATCTGTGCTAATTTCAGTCTCTGGTTTTATGAAGCACCCCAACGCACCTTTCCCCATAAGCAAGCACTAGTTGGTTTTCTAAATTTGAGACCCTGTTCTGTTTTGTAATTCAGTTCACGTGTAGTCAAGTTTACATTCCGTGTATTAGTGATATCTTATGATGTTTCTTTTTCTGTGTGACGTAGTTCACGTAGAATCACCGTACCTGCATCCACTCACTATGCCGCTACGGGCCTGATGACACAGATTTCATTGCTGAGTGATATTGCATTGTACGTACGTGCCACAACTTCTTTATCTATATTTTGCTTTCTGGGATATTTACCTGTTACTGTAGACGAGCTTCTTGTGAACACAGCCGTCCCAAATATTGGGGTGGCTGTCTGTTTTTGATTTTAATTTCCGTAAGCTATAGGACCATAAGTGGAAGTGCCATAGACTGTGTTGCTTTGTTTCTTATGTGTTTCAGGAAACACCATACACTTCTCCAGGCTGGCTGCTGGCAATTTACATCCTGCCAATCAGCATAACAAGGCTCCCTGTTCTCCATATCCTGTCCTACCTTTCTGGATTTTACACTTTTTTCAGATGGCCCTCTTGCCCGGGGGGCAGTGAGACTTCATTGTAGTGCAGATTTCCTTTACAGGCTTGCTTGGTTGGCCAAAAAGGGCGTATGCGTTTTTTCCTGAATATATTCAGGAAAAAACGCATACGCCCTTTTTGGCCAAGTGCATCATTGTCGACGTTCTGCCTCTTTTCCTATGCTTTCAGGGCAATTCCAGTCTACCCCCTGCAATCGTTTTCCTGAAATTCTGCCCCGCTTTCAAGTCCCCTTCGCAGGCTTACTTCAATATATTTTTGGAGGATAGCTGTCATTTATAACTCTGCAGGTTTGTGAATTACAGTGCCCCTGAGCTCCTTTCTTCAACTCGCTTTCTTGTGAACTGGGCACAAAACCGCAGGATTGCTTCAGGCCCTAATCTGTTTCGGGCAGGGCATGCTGAGCCTTTGGTAAATTCCTCTTCCTGGTGGGAAATGAGCATTACATTTGCCCGTGCAGACACCTACAGCTAGTCTCTCATTCGTTCTCCCTATTCCTGTTCATCTTGCACAGAAATTGCAAGCTGTGCCAAACAGGAGGTTAAAGGCACTGACTCTCCAAGCAGGGAGACTGTTAGTAAATCATCTGGAATGGTGAACCCGAGGACCAGGATACGAAAACTGAGATGCATTTATGAAATCTTCCCCATAACACGGTGGACCATACTGTGGGTTTCACATGCATGTTTTAGCTGGAGGAAGAATCCCTTGAACCTGAAGAGTTGGGACCCATGGAATAGGTACCATACAGTATGACTTCAAAGGGTGTGCATTTGCTCACCTAAACTCACCAATGCTATCAGCCTGAAGTGTCCAGCCTTATGTCTCAACCAGCTCTGGGTGTAGATGTGGTCAATCCCGGTTGCATCACATGCCCTGAGTGAATTATTTAAGAATTGCTCTCTATTTCACTGTCTTTGTGTTTTGTTTTCGAAATTTATTTTGATAATGGGATTTATCGGATTTTCACTGCTGCCTTTCAGCCGCTGTACACACCCTTGATTCTCTTACGGAGACATATATATCCATGGGTTTTAAGATTCTTCCTAGTCAGGTATATTCCTAGGCGTTGAATATGTGGTGTTGGGTCCATTTCGTTGAGCAAGGAGTAGGTCTTGTCTATTACATATTGGGCTTATGGAAAGTTATCTGTGCTAATTTCAGTCTCTGGTTTTATGCAGCACCCCAAGGCACCTTTCCCCATAAGCAAGCACTAGTTGGTTTTCTAAATTTGAGACCCTTTTCTATTTTGTAATTCAGTTCATGTGTAGTCAAGTTTACATTCCGTGTATTCGTGATATCTTATGATGTTTCTTTTTCTGTGTGACGTAGTTCACGTAGAATCACCGTACCTGCATCCACTCACTATGCCGCTATGGGCCTGATGACACAGATTTCATTGCTGAGTGATATTGCATTGTACGTACGTGCCACAAGTTCTTTATCCATTTTTTGCTTTCTGGGATATTTACCTGATACTGTAGACGAGCTTCTTGTGAACACAGCCGTCTCAAATATTGGGGTGGCTGTCTGTTTTTGATTTTAATTTCCGTAAGCTATAGGACCATAAGTGGAAGTGCCATAGGCTGTGTTGCTTTGTTTCTTTCGTGTTTCAGGAAACACCATACACTTCTCCAGGGTGGCTGCTGGCAATTTACATCCTGCCAATCAGCATAACAAGGCTCCCTGTTCTCCATATCCTGTCCTACCTTTCTGGATTTTACACTTTTTTCAGATGGCCCTTTTGCCAGGGGGGCAGTGAGACTTCATTGTAGTGCAGATTTCATTTACAGGCTTGCTTGCTTGGCCAAAAAGGGCGTATGCGTTTTTTCCTGAATATATTCAGGAAAAAACGCATACGCCCTTTTTGGCCAAGTGCATCATTGTCGACGTTCTGCCTCTTTTCCTATGCTTTCAGGGCAATTCCAGTCTACCCCCTGCAATCGTTTTCCTGAAATTCTGCCCCGCTTTCAAGTCCCCTTCGCAGGCTTACTTCAATATATTTTTGGAGGAAAGCTGTCATTTATAACTCTGCAGGTTTGTGAATTACAGTGCCCCTGAGCTCCTTTCTTCAACTCGCTTTCTTGTGAGCTGGGCACAAAACCGCAGGATTGCTTCAGGCCCTAATCTGTTTCCAGCAGGGCACACTGAGCCTTTGTTTAATTCCTCTTCCTGGTGGGCAATGAGCGTTACATTTGCCCGTGCAGACACCTACAGCTAGTCTCTCATTGGTTCTCCCTATTCCTGTTCATTTTGCACAGAAATTGCAAGCTGTGCCAAAGAGGAGGTTAAAGGCACTGACTCTCCAAGCGGGGAGAGTGTTAGTAAAGCATCTGGAATGGTGAACCCGAGGACCAGGATACGAAAACTGAGATGCATTTTAAATCATTTCCCAATCACATGGTGGACGATACTCTTGGTTTCCCATGCATGTTTTAGCTGGAGGAAGAATCCCTTGAACCTGGAGAGTTGGGACCCATGGAATGGGTACCATGCAGTATGACTTCAAAGGGTCTGCATTTGCTCACCGAAACTCACCAATGCTATCAGCCTGAAGTGTCCAGCCTTATGTCTCAACCAGCTCTGGGTGTAGATGTGTTAAATCCCGGTTGCATCACATGCCCTGAGTGAATTATTTAAGAATTGCTCTCTATTTCACTGTCTTTATGATTTTTTTTTGAAATTTATTTTGATAATGGGATATATCGGATTTTCACTGCTGCGTTTATGCCGCTGTACACACGCTTGATTCTCTTACGGAGACATATATATCCATGGGTTTTAAGATTCTTCCTAGTCAGGTATATTCCTAGGCGTTGAATATGTGGTGTTGGGTCCATTTCGTTGAGCAAGGAGTAGGTCTTGTCTATTACATATTTGGCTTATGGAAAGTTATCTGTGCTAATTTCAGTCTCTGGTTTTATGAAGCACCCCAACGCACCTTTCCCCATAAGCAAGCACTAGTTGGTTTTCTAAATTTGAGACCCTGTTCTGTTTTGTAATTCAGTTCATGTGTAGTCAAGTTTACATTCCGTGTATTAGTGATATCTTATGATGTTTCTTTTTCTGTGTGACGTAGTTCACGTAGAATCACCGTACCTGCATCCACTCACTATGCCGCTATGGGCCTGATGACACAGATTTCATTGCTGAGTGATATTGCATTGTACGTACGTGCCACAACTTCTTTATCCATATTTTGCTTTCTGGGATATTTACCTGTTACTGTAGACGAGCTTCTTGTGAACACAGCCGTCCCAAATATTGGGGTGGCTGTCTGTTTTTGATTTTAATTTCCGTAAGCTATAGGACCATAAGTGGAAGTGCCATAGACTGTGTTGCTTTGTTTCTTATGTGTTTCAGGAAACACCATACACTTCTCCAGGCTGGCTGCTGGCAATTTACATCCTGCCAATCAGCATAACAAGGCTCCCTGTTCTCCATATCCTGTCCTACCTTTCTGGATTTTACACTTTTTTCAGATGGCCCTCTTGCCCGGGGGGCAGTGAGACTTCATTGTAGTGCAGATTTCCTTTACAGGCTTGCTTGGTTGGCCAAAAAGGGCGTATGCGTTTTTTCCTGAATATATTCAGGAAAAAACGCATACGCCCTTTTTGGCCAAGTGCATCATTGTCGACGTTCTGCCTCTTTTCCTATGCTTTCAGGGCAATTCCAGTCTACCCCCTGCAATCGTTTTCCTGAAATTCTGCCCCGCTTTCAAGTCCCCTTCGCAGGCTTACTTCAATATATTTTTGGAGGATAGCTGTCATTTATAACTCTGCAGGTTTGTGAATTACAGTGCCCCTGAGCTCCTTTCTTCAACTCGCTTTCTTGTGAACTGGGCACAAAACCGCAGGATTGCTTCAGGCCCTAATCTGTTTCGGGCAGGGCATGCTGAGCCTTTGGTAAATTCCTCTTCCTGGTGGGAAATGAGCGTTACATTTGCCCGTGCAGACACCTACAGCTAGTCTCTCATTGGTTCTCCCTATTCCTGTTCATCTTGCACAGAAATTGCAAGCTGTGCCAAACAGGAGGTTAAAGGCACTGACTCTCCAAGCAGGGAGACTGTTAGTAAATCATCTGGAATGGTGAACCCGAGGACCAGGATACGAAAACTGAGATGCATTTTAAATCATTTCCCCATAACACGGTGGACCATACTGTGGGTTTCACATGCATGTTTTAGCTGGAGGAAGAATCCCTTGAACCTGAAGAGTTGGGACCCATGGAATAGGTACCATACAGTATGACTTCAAAGGGTGTGCATTTGCTCACCTAAACTCACCAATGCTATCAGCCTGAAGTGTCCAGCCTTATGTCTCAACCAGCTCTGGGTGTAGATGTGGTCAATCCCGGTTGCATCACATGCCCTGAGTGAATTATTTAAGAATTGCTCTCTATTTCACTGTCTTTGTGTTTTGTTTTCGAAATTTATTTTGATAATGGGATTTATCGGATTTTCACTGCTGCCTTTCGGCCGCTGTACACACCCTTGATTCTCTTACGGAGACATATATATCCATGGGTTTTAAGATTCTTCCTAGTCAGGTATATTCCTAGGCGTTGAATATGTGGTGTTGGGTCCATTTCGTTGAGCAAGGAGTAGGTCTTGTCTATTACATATTGGGCTTATGGAAAGTTATCTGTGCTAATTTCAGTCTCTGGTTTTATGCAGCACCCCAAGGCACCTTTCCCCATAAGCAAGCACTAGTTGGTTTTCTAAATTTGAGACCCTTTTCTATTTTGTAATTCAGTTCATGTGTAGTCAAGTTTACATTCCGTGTATTCGTGATATCTTATGATGTTTCTTTTTCTGTGTGACGTAGTTCACGTAGAATCACCGTACCTGCATCCACTCACTATGCCGCTATGGGCCTGATGACACAGATTTCATTGCTGAGTGATATTGCATTGTACGTACGTGCCACAAGTTCTTTATCCATTTTTTGCTTTCTGGGATATTTACCTGTTACTGTAGACGAGCTTCTTGTGAACACAGCCGTCTCAAATATTGGGGTGGCTGTCTGTTTTTGATTTTAATTTCCGTAAGCTATAGGACCATAAGTGGAAGTGCCATAGGCTGTGTTGCTTTGTTTCTTTCGTGTTTCAGGAAACACCATACACTTCTCCAGGGTGGCTGCTGGCAATTTACATCCTGCCAATCAGCATAACAAGGCTCCCTGTTCTCCATATCCTGTCCTACCTTTCTGGATTTTACACATTTTTCAGATGGCCCTTTTGCCAGGGGGGCAGTGAGACTTCATTGTAGTGCAGATTTCCTTTACAGGCTTGCTTGGTTGGCCAAAAAGGGCGTATGCGTTTTTTCCTGAATATATTCAGGAAAAAACACATACGCCCTTTTTGGCCAAGTGCATCATTGTCGACGTTCTGCCTCTTTTCCTATGCTTTCAGGGCAATTCCAGTCTACCCCCTGCAATCGTTTTCCTGAAATTCTGCCCCGCATTCAACTCCCCTTCGCAGGCTTACTTCAATATATTTTTGGAGGATAGCTGTCATTTATAACTCTGCAGGTTTGTGAATTACAGTGCCCCTGAGCTCCTTTCTTCAACTCGCTATCTTGTGAGCTGGGCACAAAACCGCAGGATTGCTTCAGGCCCTAATCTGTTTCCGGCAGGGCATGCTGAGCCTTTGGTTAATTCCTCTTCCTGGTGGGAAATGAGCATTACATTTGCCCGTGCAGACACCTACAGCTAGTCTCTCATTGGTTCTCCCTATTCCTGTTCATTTTGCACAGAAATTGCAAGCTGTGCCAAAGAGGAGGTTAAAGGCACTGACTCTCCAAGCGGGGAGAGTGTTAGTAAAGCATCTGGAATGGTGAACCTGAGGACCAGGATACGAAAACTGAGATGCATTTTAAATCATTTCCCAATCACATGGTGGACGATACTCTTGGTTTCCCATGCATGTTTTAGCTGGAGGAAGAATCCCTTGAACCTGGAGAGTTGGGACCCATGGAATGGGTACCATGCAGTATGACTTCAAAGGGTCTGCATTTGCTCACCGAAACTCACCAATGCTATCAGCCTGAAGTGTCCAGCCTTATGTCTCAACCAGCTCTGGGTGTAGATGTGTTAAATCCCGGTTGCATCACATGCCCTGAGTGAATTATTTAAAAATTGCTCTCTATTTCACTGTCCTTATGATTTTTTTTTGAAATTTATTTTGATAATGGGATTTATCGGATTTTCACTGCTGCGTTTATGCCGCTGTACACACGCTTGATTCTCTTACGGAGACATATATATCCATGGGTTTTAAGATTCTTCCTAGTCAGGTATATTCCTAGGCGTTGAATATGTGGTGTTGGGTCCATTTCGTTGAGCAAGGAGTAGGTCTTGTCTATTACATATTTGGCTTATGGAAAGTTATCTGTGCTAATTTCAGTCTCTGGTTTTATGAAGCACCCCAACGCACCTTTCCCCATAAGCAAGCACTAGTTGGTTTTCTAAATTTGAGACCCTGTTCTGTTTTGTAATTCAGTTCATGTGTAGTCAAGTTTACATTCCGTGTATTAGTGATATCTTATGATGTTTCTTTTTCTGTGTGACGTAGTTCACGTAGAATCACCGTACCTGCATCCACTCACTATGCCGCTACGGGCCTGATGACACAGATTTCATTGCTGAGTGATATTGCATTGTACGTACGTGCCACAACTTCTTTATCCATATTTTGCTTTCTGGGATATTTACCTGTTACTGTAGACGAGCTTCTTGTGAACACAGCCGTCCCAAATATTGGGGTGGCTGTCTGTTTTTGATTTTAATTTCCGTAAGCTATAGGACCATAAGTGGAAGTGCCATAGACTGTGTTGCTTTGTTTCTTATGTGTTTCAGGAAACACCATACACTTCTCCAGGCTGGCTGCTGGCAATTTACATCCTGCCAATCAGCATAACAAGGCTCCCTGTTCTCCATATCCTGTCCTACCTTTCTGGATTTTACACTTTTTTCAGATGGCCCTCTTGCCCGGGGGGCAGTGAGACTTCATTGTAGTGCAGATTTCCTTTACAGGCTTGCTTGGTTGGCCAAAAAGGGCGTATGCGTTTTTTCCTGAATATATTCAGGAAAAAACGCATACGCCCTTTTTGGCCAAGTGCATCATTGTCGACGTTCTGCCTCTTTTCCTATGCTTTCAGGGCAATTCCAGTCTACCCCCTGCAATCGTTTTCCTGAAATTCTGCCCCGCTTTCAAGTCCCCTTCGCAGGCTTACTTCAATATATTTTTGGAGGATAGCTGTCATTTATAACTCTGCAGGTTTGTGAATTACAGTGCCCCTGAGCTCCTTTCTTCAACTCGCTTTCTTGTGAACTGGGCACAAAACCGCAGGATTGCTTCAGGCCCTAATCTGTTTCGGGCAGGGCACGCTGAGCCTTTGGTAAATTCCTCTTCCTGGTGGGAAATGAGCGTTACATTTGCCCGTGCAGACACCTACAGCTAGTCTCTCATTGGTTCTCCCTATTCCTGTTCATCTTGCACAGAAATTGCAAGCTGTGCCAAACAGGAGGTTAAAGGCACTGACTCTCCAAGCAGGGAGACTGTTAGTAAATCATCTGGAATGGTGAACCCGAGGACCAGGATACGAAAACTGAGATGCATTTTAAATCATTTCCCCATAACACGGTGGACGATACTCTTGGTTTCACATGCATGTTTTAGCTGGAGGAAGAATCCCTTGAACCTGAAGAGTTGGGACCCATGGAATAGGTACCATACAGTATGACTTCAAAGGGTGTGCATTTGCTCACCTAAACTCACCAATGCTATCAGCCTGAAGTGTCCAGCCTTATGTCTCAACCAGCTCTGGGTGTAGATGTGGTCAATCCCGGTTGCATCACATGCCCTGAGTGAATTATTTAAGAATTGCTCTCTATTTCACTGTCTTTGTGTTTTGTTTTCGAAATTTATTTTGATAATGGGATTTATCGGATTTTCACTGCTGCCTTTCGGCCGCTGTACACACCCTTGATTCTCTTACGGAGACATATATATCCATGGGTTTTAAGATTCTTCCTAGTCAGGTATATTCCTAGGCGTTGAATATGTGGTGTTGGGTCCATTTCGTTGAGCAAGGAGTAGGTCTTGTCTATTACATATTGGGCTTATGGAAAGTTATCTGTGCTAATTTCAGTCTCTGGTTTTATGCAGCACCCCAAGGCACCTTTCCCCATAAGCAAGCACTAGTTGGTTTTCTAAATTTGAGACCCTTTTCTATTTTGTATTTCAGTTCATGTGTAGTCAAGTTTACATTCCGTGTATTCGTGATATCTTATGATGTTTCTTTTTCTGTGTGACGTAGTTCACGTAGAATCACCGTACCTGCATCCACTCACTATGCCGCTATGGGCCTGATGACACAGATTTCATTGCTGAGTGATATTGCATTGTACGTATGTGCCACAAGTTCTTTATCCATTTTTTGCTTTCTGGGATATTTACCTGATACTGTAGACGAGCTTCTTGTGAACACAGCCATCTCAAATATTGGGGTGGCTGTCTGTTTTTGATTTTAATTTCCGTAAGCTATAGGACCATATGTGGAAGTGCCATAGGCTGTGTTGCTTTGTTTCTTTCGTGTTTCAGGAAACACCATACACTTCTCCAGGGTGGCTGCTGGCAATTTACATCCTGCCAATCAGCATAACAAGGCTCCCTCTTCTCCATATCCTGTCCTACCTTTCTGGATTTTACACTTTTTTCAGATGGCCCTTTTGCCAGGGGGGCAGTGAGACTTCATTGTAGTGCAGATTTCATTTACAGGCTTGCTTGGTTGGCCAAAAAGGGCGTATGCGTTTTTTCCTGAATATATTCAGGAAAAAACGCATACGCCCTTTTTGGCCAAGTGCATCATTGTCGACGTTCTGCCTCTTTTCCTATGCTTTCAGGGCAATTCCAGTCTACCCCCTGCAATCGTTTTCCTGAAATTCTGCCCCGCTTTCAAGTCCCCTTCGCAGGCTTACTTCAATATATTTTTGGAGGAAAGCTGTCATTTATAACTCTGCAGGTTTGTGAATTACAGTGCCCCTGAGCTCCTTTCTTCAACTCGCTTTCTTGTGAGCTGGGCACAAAACCGCAGAATTGCTTCAGGCCCTAATCTGTTTCCGGCAGGGCACGCTGAGCCTTTGTTTAATTCCTCTTCCTGGTGGGCAATGAGCGTTACATTTGCCCGTGCAGACACCTACAGCTAGTCTCTCATTGGTTCTCCCTATTCCTGTTCATTTTGCACAGAAATTGCAAGCTGTGCCAAAGAGGAGGTTAAAGGCACTGACTCTCCAAGCGGGGAGAGTGTTAGTAAAGCATCTGGAATGGTGAACCCGAGGACCAGGATACGAAAACTGAGATGCATTTTAAATCATTTCCCAATCACATGGTGGACGATACTCTTGGTTTCCCATGCATGTTTTAGCTGGAGGAAGAATCCCTTGAACCTGGAGAGTTGGGACCCATGGAATGGGTACCATGCAGTATGACTTCAAAGGGTCTGCATTTGCTCACCGAAACTCACCAATGCTATCAGCCTGAAGTGTCCAGCCTTATGTCTCAACCAGCTCTGGGTGTAGATGTGTTAAATCCCGGTTGCATCACATGCCCTGAGTGAATTATTTAAGAATTGCTCTCTATTTCACTGTCTTTATGATTTTTTCTTGAAATTTATTTTGATAATGGGATTTATCGGATTTTCACTGCTGCGTTTATGCCGCTGTACACACGCTTGATTCTCTTATGGAGACATATATATCCATGGGTTTTAAGATTCTTCCTAGTCAGGTATATTCCTAGGCGTTGAATATGTGGTGTTGGGTCCATTTCGTTGAGCAAGGAGTAGGTCTTGTCTATTACATATTTGGCTTATGGAAAGTTATCTGTGCTAATTTCAGTCTCTGGTTTTATGAAGCACCCCAACGCACCTTTCCCCATAAGCAAGCACTAGTTGGTTTTCTAAATTTGAGACCCTGTTCTGTTTTGTAATTCAGTTCATGTGTAGTCAAGTTTACATTCCGTGTATTAGTGATATCTTATGATGTTTCTTTTTCTGTGTGACGTAGTTCACGTAGAATCACCGTACCTGCATCCACTCACTATGCCGCTACGGGCCTGATGACACAGATTTCATTGCTGAGTGATATTGCATTGTACGTACGTGCCACAACTTCTTTATCCATATTTTGCTTTCTGGGATATTTACCTGTTACTGTAGACGAGCTTCTTGTGAACACAGCCGTCCCAAATATTGGGGTGGCTGTCTGTTTTTGATTTTAATTTCCGTAAGCTATAGGACCATAAGTGGAAGTGCCATAGACTGTGTTGCTTTGTTTCTTATGTGTTTCAGGAAACACCATACACTTCTCCAGGCTGGCTGCTGGCAATTTACATCCTGCCAATCAGCATAACAAGGCTCCCTGTTCTCCATATCCTGTCCTACCTTTCTGGATTTTACACTTTTTTCAGATGGCCCTCTTGCCCGGGGGGCAGTGAGACTTCATTGTAGTGCAGATTTCCTTTACAGGCTTGCTTGGTTGGCCAAAAAGGGCGTATGCGTTTTTTCCTGAATATATTCAGGAAAAAACGCATACGCCCTTTTTGGCCAAGTGCATCATTGTCGACGTTCTGCCTCTTTTCCTATGCTTTCAGGGCAATTCCAGTCTACCCCCTGCAATCGTTTTCCTGAAATTCTGCCCCGCTTTCAAGTCCCCTTCGCAGGCTTACTTCAATATATTTTTGGAGGATAGCTGTCATTTATAACTCTGCAGGTTTGTGAATTACAGTGCCCCTGAGCTCCTTTCTTCAACTCGCTTTCTTGTGAACTGGGCACAAAACCGCAGGATTGCTTCAGGCCCTAATCTGTTTCGGGCAGGGCATGCTGAGCCTTTGGTAAATTCCTCTTCCTGGTGGGAAATGAGCGTTCCATTTGCCCGTGCAGACACCTACAGCTAGTCTCTCATTGGTTCTCCCTATTCCTGTTCATCTTGCACAGAAATTGCAAGCTGTGCCAAACAGGAGGTTAAAGGCACTGACTCTCCAAGCAGGGAGACTGTTAGTAAATCATCTGGAATGGTGAACCCGAGGACCAGGATACGAAAACTGAGATGCATTTTAAATCATTTCCCCATAACACGGTGGACCATACTGTGGGTTTCACATGCATGTTTTAGCTGGAGGAAGAATCCCTTGAACCTGAAGAGTTGGGACCCATGGAATAGGTACCATACAGTATGACTTCAAAGGGTGTGCATTTGCTCACCTAAACTCACCAATGCTATCAGCCTGAAGTGTCCAGCCTTATGTCTCAACCAGCTCTGGGTGTAGATGTGGTCAATCCCGGTTGCATCACATGCCCTGAGTGAATTATTTAAGAATTGCTCTCTATTTCACTGTCTTTGTGTTTTGTTTTCGAAATTTATTTTGATAATGGGATTTATCGGATTTTCACTGCTGCCTTTCGGCCGCTGTACACACCCTTGATTCTCTTACGGAGACATATATATCCATGGGTTTTAAGATTCTTCCTAGTCAGGTATATTCCTAGGCGTTGAATATGTGGTGTTGGGTCCATTTCGTTGAGCAAGGAGTAGGTCTTGTCTATTACATATTGGGCTTATGGAAAGTTATCTGTGCTAATTTCAGTCTCTGGTTTTATGCAGCACCCCAAGGCACCTTTCCCCATAAGCAAGCACTAGTTGGTTTTCTAAATTTGAGACCCTTTTCTATTTTGTAATTCAGTTCATGTGTAGTCAAGTTTACATTCCGTGTATTCGTGATATCTTATGATGTTTCTTTTTCTGTGTGACGTAGTTCATGTAGAATCACCGTACCTGCATCCACTCACTATGCCGCTATGGGCCTGATGACACAGATTTCATTGCTGAGTGATATTGCATTGTACGTACGTGCCACAAGTTCTTTATCCATTTTTTGCTTTCTGGGATATTTACCTGATACTGTAGACGAGCTTCTTGTGAACACAGCCGTCTCAAATATTGGGGTGGCTGTCTGTTTTTGATGTTAATTTCCGTAAGCTATAGGACCATAAGTGGAAGTGCCATAGGCTGTGTTGCTTTGTTTCTTTCGTGTTTCAGGAAACACCGTACACTTCTCCAGGGTGGCTGCTGGCAATTTACATCCTGCCAATCAGCATAACAAGGCTCCCTGTTCTCCATATCCTGTCCTACCTTTCTGGATTTTACACTTTTTTCAGATGGCCCTTTTGCCAGGGGGGCAGTGAGACTTCATTGTAGTGCAGATTTCATTTACAGGCTTGCTTGGTTGGCCAAAAAGGGCGTATGCGTTTTTTCCTGAATATATTCAGGAAAAAACACATACGCCCTTTTTGGCCAAGTGCATCATTGTCGACGTTCTGCCTCTTTTCCTATGCTTTCAGGGCAATTCCAGTCTACCCCCTGCAATCGTTTTCCTGAAATTCTGCCCCGCTTTCAAGTCCCCTTCGCAGGCTTACTTCAATATATTTTTGGAGGATAGCTGTCATTTGTAACTCTGCAGGTTTGTGAATTACAGTGCCCCTAAGCTCCTTTCTTCAACTCGCTTTCTTGTGAGCTGGGCACAAAACCGCAGGATTGCTTCAGGCCCTAATCTGTTTCCGGCAGGGCACGCTGAGCCTTTGGTTAATTCCTCTTCCTGGTGGGAAATGAGCGTTACATTTGCCCGTGCAGACACCTACAGCTAGTCTCTCATTGGTTCTCCCTATTCCTGTTCATTTTGCACAGAAATTGCAAGCTGTGCCAAAGAGGAGGTTAAAGGCACTGACTCTCCAAGCGGGGAGAGTGTTAGTAAAGCATCTGGAATGGTGAACCCGAGGACCAGGATACGAAAACTGAGATGCATTTTAAATCATTTCCCAATCACTTGGTGGACGATACTCTTGGTTTCCCATGCATGTTTTAGCTGGAGGAAGAATCCCTTGAACCTGGAGAGTTGGGACCCATGGAATGGGTACCATGCAGTATGACTTCAAAGGGTCTGCATTTGCTCACCGAAACTCACCAATGCTATCAGCCTGAAGTGTCCAGCCTTATGTCTCAACCAGCTCTGGCTGTAGATGTGTTAAATCCCGGTTGCATCACATGCCCTGAGTGAATTATTTAAGAATTGCTCTCTATTTCACTGTCTTTATGATTTTTTTTTGAAATATATTTTGATAATGGGATTTATCGGATTTTCACTGCTGCGTTTATGCCGCTGTACACACGCTTGATTCTCTTATGGAGACATATATATCCATGGGTTTTAAGATTCTTCCTAGTCAGGTATATTCCTAGGCGTTGAATATGTGGTGTTGGGTCCATTTCGTTGAGCAAGGAGTAGGTCTTGTCTATTACATATTTGGCTTATGGAAAGTTATCTGTGCTAATTTCAGTCTCTGGTTTTATGAAGCACCCCAACGCACCTTTCCCCATAAGCAAGCACTAGTTGGTTTTCTAAATTTGAGACCCTGTTCTGTTTTGTAATTCAGTTCATGTGTAGTCAAGTTTACATTCCGTGTATTAGTGATATCTTATGATGTTTCTTTTTCTGTGTGACGTAGTTCACGTAGAATCACCGTACCTGCATCCACTCACTATGCCGCTACGGGCCTGATGACACAGATTTCATTGCTGAGTGATATTGCATTGTACGTACGTGCCACAACTTCTTTATCCATATTTTGCTTTCTGGGATATTTACCTGTTACTGTAGACGAGCTTCTTGTGAACACAGCCGTCCCAAATATTGGGGTGGCTGTCTGTTTTTGATTTTAATTTCCGTAAGCTATAGGACCATAAGTGGAAGTGCCATAGACTGTGTTGCTTTGTTTCTTATGTGTTTCAGGAAACACCATACACTTCTCCAGGCTGGCTGCTGGCAATTTACATCCTGCCAATCAGCATAACAAGGCTCCCTGTTCTCCATATCCTGTCCTACCTTTCTGGATTTTACACTTTTTTCAGATGGCCCTCTTGCCCGGGGGGCAGTGAGACTTCATTGTAGTGCAGATTTCCTTTACAGGCTTGCTTGGTTGGCCAAAAAGGGCGTATGCGTTTTTTCCTGAATATATTCAGGAAAAAACGCATACGCCCTTTTTGGCCAAGTGCATCATTGTCGACGTTCTGCCTCATTTCCTATGCTTTCAGGGCAATTCCAGTCTACCCCCTGCAATCGTTTTCCTGAAATTCTGCCCCGCTTTCAAGTCCCCTTCGCAGGCTTACTTCAATATATTTTTGGAGGATAGCTGTCATTTATAACTCTGCAGGTTTGTGAATTACAGTGCCCCTGAGCTCCTTTCTTCAACTCGCTTTCTTGTGAACTGGGCACAAAACAGCAGGATTGCTTCAGGCCCTAATCTGTTTCGGGCAGGGCATGCTGAGCCTTTGGTAAATTCCTCTTCCTGGTGGGAAATGAGCGTTACATTTGCCCGTGCAGACACCTACAGCTAGTCTCTCATTGGTTCTCCCTATTCCTGTTCATCTTGCACAGAAATTGCAAGCTGTGCCAAACAGGAGGTTAAAGGCACTGACTCTCCAAGCAGGGAGACTGTTAGTAAATCATCTGGAATGGTGAACCCGAGGACCAGGATACGAAAACTGAGATGCATTTTAAATCATTTCCCCATAACACGGTGGACGATACTCTTGGTTTCACATGCATGTTTTAGCTGGAGGAAGAATCCCTTGAACCTGAAGAGTTGGGACCCATGGAATAGGTACCATACAGTATGACTTCAAAGGGTGTGCATTTGCTCACCTAAACTCACCAATGCTATCAGCCTGAAGTGTCCAGCCTTATGTCTCAACCAGCTCTGGCTGTAGATGTGTTAAATCCCGGTTGCATCACATGCCCTGAGTGAATTATTTAAGAATTGCTCTCTATTTCACTGTCTTTATGATTTTTTTTTGAAATATATTTTGATAATGGGATTTATCGGATTTTCACTGCTGCGTTTATGCCGCTGTACACACGCTTGATTCTCTTATGGAGACATATATATCCATGGGTTTTAAGATTCTTCCTAGTCAGGTATATTCCTAGGCGTTGAATATGTGGTGTTGGGTCCATTTCGTTGAGCAAGGAGTAGGTCTTGTCTATTACATATTTGGCTTATGGAAAGTTATCTGTGCTAATTTCAGTCTCTGGTTTTATGAAGCACCCCAACGCACCTTTCCCCATAAGCAAGCACTAGTTGGTTTTCTAAATTTGAGACCCTGTTCTGTTTTGTAATTCAGTTCATGTGTAGTCAAGTTTACATTCCGTGTATTAGTGATATCTTATGATGTTTCTTTTTCTGTGTGACGTAGTTCACGTAGAATCACCGTACCTGCATCCACTCACTATGCCGCTACGGGCCTGATGACACAGATTTCATTGCTGAGTGATATTGCATTGTACGTACGTGCCACAACTTCTTTATCCATATTTTGCTTTCTGGGATATTTACCTGTTACTGTAGACGAGCTTCTTGTGAACACAGCCGTCCCAAATATTGGGGTGGCTGTCTGTTTTTGATTTTAATTTCCGTAAGCTATAGGACCATAAGTGGAAGTGCCATAGACTGTGTTGCTTTGTTTCTTATGTGTTTCAGGAAACACCATACACTTCTCCAGGCTGGCTGCTGGCAATTTACATCCTGCCAATCAGCATAACAAGGCTCCCTGTTCTCCATATCCTGTCCTACCTTTCTGGATTTTACACTTTTTTCAGATGGCCCTCTTGCCCGGGGGGCAGTGAGACTTCATTGTAGTGCAGATTTCCTTTACAGGCTTGCTTGGTTGGCCAAAAAGGGCGTATGCGTTTTTTCCTGAATATATTCAGGAAAAAACGCATACGCCCTTTTTGGCCAAGTGCATCATTGTCGACGTTCTGCCTCATTTCCTATGCTTTCAGGGCAATTCCAGTCTACCCCCTGCAATCGTTTTCCTGAAATTCTGCCCCGCTTTCAAGTCCCCTTCGCAGGCTTACTTCAATATATTTTTGGAGGATAGCTGTCATTTATAACTCTGCAGGTTTGTGAATTACAGTGCCCCTGAGCTCCTTTCTTCAACTCGCTTTCTTGTGAACTGGGCACAAAACAGCAGGATTGCTTCAGGCCCTAATCTGTTTCGGGCAGGGCATGCTGAGCCTTTGGTAAATTCCTCTTCCTGGTGGGAAATGAGCGTTACATTTGCCCGTGCAGACACCTACAGCTAGTCTCTCATTGGTTCTCCCTATTCCTGTTCATCTTGCACAGAAATTGCAAGCTGTGCCAAACAGGAGGTTAAAGGCACTGACTCTCCAAGCAGGGAGACTGTTAGTAAATCATCTGGAATGGTGAACCCGAGGACCAGGATACGAAAACTGAGATGCATTTTAAATCATTTCCCCATAACACGGTGGACCATACTGTGGGTTTCACATGCATGTTTTAGCTGGAGGAAGAATCCCTTGAACCTGAAGAGTTGGGACCCATGGAATAGGTACCATACAGTATGACTTCAAAGGGTGTGCATTTGCTCACCTAAACTCACCAATGCTATCAGCCGGAAGTGTCCAGCCTTATGTCTCAACCAGCTCTGGGTGTAGATGTGGTCAATCCCGGTTGCATCACATGCCCTGAGTGAATTATTTAAGAATTGCTCTCTATTTCACTGTCTTTGTGTTTTGTTTTCGAAATTTATTTTGATAATGGGATTTATCGGATTTTCACTGCTGCCTTTCGGCCGCTGTACACACCCTTGATTCTCTTACGGAGACATATATATCCATGGGTTTTAAGATTCTTCCTAGTCAGGTATATTCCTAGGCGTTGAATATGTGGTGTTGGGTCCATTTCGTTGAGCAAGGAGTAGGTCTTGTCTATTACATATTGGGCTTATGGAAAGTTATCTGTGCTAATTTCAGTCTCTCGTTTTATGCAGCACCCCAAGGCACCTTTCCCCATAAGCAAGCACTAGTTGGTTTTCTAAATTTGAGACCCTTTTCTATTTTGTAATTCAGTTCATGTGTAGTCAAGTTTACATTCCGTGTATTCGTGATATCTTATGATGTTTCTTTTTCTGTGTGACGTAGTTCACGTAGAATCACCGTACCTGCATCCACTCACTATGCCGCTATGGGCCTGATGACACAGATTTCATTGCTGAGTGATATTGCATTGTACGTACGTGCCACAAGTTCTTTATCCATTTTTTGCTTTCTGGGATATTTACCTGATACTGTAGACGAGCTTCTTGTGAACACAGCCGTCTCAAATATTGGGGTGGCTGTCTGTTTTTGATTTTAATTTCCGTAAGCTATAGGACCATAAGTGGAAGTGCCATAGGCTGTGTTGCTTTGTTTCTTTCGTGTTTCAGGAAACACCATACACTTCTCCAGGGTGGCTGCTGGCAATTTACATCCTGCCAATCAGCATAACAAGGCTCCCTGTTCTCCATATCCTGTCCTACCTTTCTGGATTTTACACTTTTTTCAGATGGCCCTCTTGCCCGGGGGGCAGTGAGACTTCATTGTAGTGCAGATTTCCTTTACAGGCTTGCTTGGTTGGCCAAAAAGGGCGTATGCGTTTTTTCCTGTATATATTCAGGAAAAAACGCATACGCCCTTTTTGGCCAAGTGCATCATTGTCGACGTTCTGCCTCTTTTCCTATGCTTTCAGGGCAATTCCAGTCTACCCCCTGCAATCGTTTTCCTGAAATTCTGCCCCACTTTCAAGTCCCCTTCGCAGGCTTACTTCAATATATTTTTGGAGGATAACTGTCATTTATAACTCTGCAGGTTTGTGAATTACAGTGCCCCTGAGCTCCTTTCTTCAACTCGCTTTCTTGTGAACTGGGCACAAAACCGCAGGATTGCTTCAGGCCCTAATCTGTTTCGGGCAGGGCATGCTGAGCCTTTGGTAAATTCCTCTTCCTGGTGGGAAATGAGCGTTACATTTGCCCGTGCAGACACCTACAGCTAGTCTCTCATTGGTTCTCCCTATTCCTGTTCATCTTGCACAGAAATTGCAAGCTGTGCCAAACAGGAGGTTAAAGGCACTGACTCTCCAAGCAGGGAGACTGTTAGTAAATCATCTGGAATGGTGAACCCGAGGACCAGGATACGAAAACTGAGATGCATTTTAAATCATTTCCCCATAACACGGTGGACCATACTGTGGGTTTCACATGCATGTTTTAGCTGGAGGAAGAATCCCTTGAACCTGAAGAGTTGGGACCCATGGAATAGGTACCATACAGTATGACTTCAAAGGGTGTGCATTTGCTCACCTAAACTCACCAATGCTATCAGCCTGAAGTGTCCAGCCTTATGTCTCAACCAGCTCTGGGTGTAGATGTGGTCAATCCCGGTTGCATCACATGCCCTGAGTGAATTATTTAAGAATTGCTCTCTATTTCACTGTCTTTGTGTTTTGTTTTCGAAATTTATTTTGATAATGGGATTTATCGGATTTTCACTGCTGCCTTTCGGCCGCTGTACACACCCTTGATTCTCTTACGGAGACATATATATCCATGGGTTTTAAGATTCTTCCTAGTCAGGTATATTCCTAGGCGTTGAATATGTGGTGTTGGGTCCATTTCGTTGAGCAAGGAGTAGGTCTTGTCTATTACATATTGGGCTTATGGAAAGTTATCTGTGCTAATTTCAGTCTCTGGTTTTATGCAGCACCCCAAGGCACCTTTCCCCATAAGCAAGCACTAGTTGGTTTTCTAAATTTGAGACCCTTTTCTATTTTGTAATTCAGTTCATGTGTAGTCAAGTTTACATTCCGTGTATTCGTGATATCTTATGATGTTTCTTTTTCTGTGTGACGTAGTTCACGTAGAATCACCGTACCTGCATCCACTCACTATGCCGCTATGGGCCTGATGACACAGATTTCATTGCTGAGTGATATTGCATTGTACGTACGTGCCACAAGTTCTTTATCCATTTTTTGCTTTCTGGGATATTTACCTGATACTGTAGACGAGCTTCTTGTGAACACAGCCGTCTCAAATATTGGGGTGGCTGTCTGTTTTTGATTTTAATTTCCGTAAGCTATAGGACCATAAGTGGAAGTGCCATAGGCTGTGTTGCTTTCTTTCTTTCGTGTTTCAGGAAACACCATACACTTCTCCAGGCTGGCTGCTGGCAATTTACATCCTGCCAATCAGCATAACAAGGCTCCCTGTTCTCCATATCCTGTCCTACCTTTCTGGATTTTACACTTTTTTCAGATGGCCCTTTTGCCAGGGGGGCAGTGAGACTTCATTGTAGTGCAGATTTCATTTACAGGCTTGCTTGGTTGGCCAAAAAGGGCGTATGCGTTTTTTCCTGAATATATTCAGGAAAAAACGCATACGCCCTTTTTGGCCAAGTGCATCATTGTCGACGTTCTGCCTCTTTTCCTATGCTTTCAGGGCAATTCCAGTCTACCCCCTGCAATCGTTTTCCTGAAATTCTGCCCCGCTTTCAAGTCCCCTTCGCAGGCTTACTTCAATATATTTTTGGAGGAAAGCTGTCATTTATAACTCTGCAGGTTTGTGAATTACAGTGCCCCTGAGCTCCTTTCTTCAACTCGCTTTCTTGTGAGCTGGGCACAAAACCGCAGGATTGCTTCAGGCCCTAATCTGTTTCCAGCAGGGCACACTGAGCCTTTGTTTAATTCCTCTTCCTGGTGGGCAATGAGCGTTACATTTGCCCGTGCAGACACCTACAGCTAGTCTCTCATTGGTTCTCCCTATTCCTGTTCATTTTGCACAGAAATTGCAAGCTGTGCCAAAGAGGAGGTTAAAGGCACTGACTCTCCAAGCGGGGAGAGTGTTAGTAAAGCATCTGGAATGGTGAACCCGAGGACCAGGATACGAAAACTGAGATGCATTTTAAATCATTTCCCAATCACATGGTGGACGATACTCTTGGTTTCCCATGCATGTTTTAGCTGGAGGAAGAATCCCTTGAACCTGGAGAGTTGGGACCCATGGAATGGGTACCATGCAGTATGACTTCAAAGGGTCTGCATTTGCTCACCGAAACTCACCAATGCTATCAGCCTGAAGTGTCCAGCCTTATGTCTCAACCAGCTCTGGGTGTAGATGTGTTAAATCCCGGTTGCATCACATGCCCTGAGTGAATTATTTAAGAATTGCTCTCTATTTCACTGTCTTTATGATTTTTTTTTGAAATTTATTTTGATAATGGGATTTATCGGATTTTCACTGCTGCGTTTATGCCGCTGTACACACGCTTGATTCTCTTACGGAGACATATATATCCATGGGTTTTAAGATTCTTCCTAGTCAGGTATATTCCTAGGCGTTGAATATGTGGTGTTGGGTCCATTTCGTTGAGCAAGGAGTAGGTCTTGTCTATTACATATTTGGCTTATGGAAAGTTATCTGTGCTAATTTCAGTCTCTGGTTTTATGAAGCACCCCAACGCACCTTTCCCCATAAGCAAGCACTAGTTGGTTTTCTAAATTTGAGACCCTGTTCTGTTTTGTAATTCAGTTCATGTGTAGTCAAGTTTACATTCCGTGTATTAGTGATATCTTATGATGTTTCTTTTTCTGTGTGACGTAGTTCACGTAGAATCACCATACCTGCATCCACTCACTATGCCGCTACGGGCCTGATGACACAGATTTCATTGCTGAGTGATATTGCATTGTACGTACGTGCCACAACTTCTTTATCCATATTTTGATTTCTGGGATATTTACCTGTTACTGTAGACGAGCTTCTTGTGAACACAGCCGTCCCAAATATTGGGGTGGCTGTCTGTTTTTGATTTTAATTTCCGTAAGCTATAGGACCATAAGTGGAAGTGCCATAGACTGTGTTGCTTTGTTTCTTATGTGTTTCAGGAAACACCATACACTTCTCCAGGCTGGCTGCTGGCAATTTACATCCTGCCAATCAGCATAACAAGGCTCCCTGTTCTCCATATCCTGTCCTACCTTTCTGGATTTTACACTTTTTTCAGATGGCCCTCTTGCCCGGGGGGCAGTGAGACTTCATTGTAGTGCAGATTTCCTTTACAGGCTTGCTTGGTTGGCCAAAAAGGGCGTATGCGTTTTTTCCTGAATATATTCAGGAAAAAACGCATACGCCCTTTTTGGCCAAGTGCATCATTGTCGACGTTCTGCCTCTTTTCCTATGCTTTCAGGGCAATTCCAGTCTACCCCCTGCAATCGTTTTCCTGAAATTCTGCCCCGCTTTCAAGTCCCCTTCGCAGGCTTACTTCAATATATTTTTGGAGGATAGCTGTCATTTATAACTCTGCAGGTTTGTGAATTACAGTGCCCCTGAGCTCCTTTCTTCAACTCGCTTTCTTGTGAACTGGGCACAAAACCGCAGGATTGCTTCAGGCCCTAATCTGTTTCGGGCAGGGCATGCTGAGCCTTTGGTAAATTCCTCTTCCTGGTGGGAAATTAGCGTTCCATTTGCCCGTGCAGACACCTACAGCTAGTCTCTCATTGGTTCTCCCTATTCCTGTTCATCTTGCACAGAAATTGCAAGCTGTGCCAAACAGGAGGTTAAAGGCACTGACTCTCCAAGCAGGGAGACTGTTAGTAAATCATCTGGAATGGTGAACCCGAGGACCAGGATACGAAAACTGAGATGCATTTTAAATCATTTCCCCATAACACGGTGGACCATACTGTGGGTTTCACATGCATGTTTTAGCTGGAGGAAGAATCCCTTGAACCTGAAGAGTTGGGACCCATGGAATAGGTACCATACAGTATGACTTCAAAGGGTGTGCATTTGCTCACCTAAACTCACCAATGCCATCAGCCTGAAGTGTCCAGCCTTATGTCTCAACCAGCTCTGGGTGTAGATGTGGTCAATCCCGGTTGCATCACATGCCCTGAGTGAATTATTTAAGAATTGCTCTCTATTTCACTGTCTTTGTGTTTTGTTTTCGAAATTTATTTTGATAATGGGATTTATCGGATTTTCACTGCTGCCTTTCGGCCGCTGTACACACCCTTGATTCTCTTACGGAGACATATATATCCATGGGTTTTAAGATTCTTCCTAGTCAGGTATATTCCTAGGCGTTGAATATGTGGTGTTGGGTCCATTTCGTTGAGCAAGGAGTAGGTCTTGTCTATTACATATTGGGCTTATGGAAAGTTATCTGTGCTAATTTCAGTCTCTGGTTTTATGCAGCACCCCAAGGCACCTTTCCCCATAAGCAAGCACTAGTTGGTTTTCTAAATTTGAGACCCTTTTCTATTTTGTATTTCAGTTCATGTGTAGTCAAGTTTACATTCCGTGTATTCGTGATATCTTATGATGTTTCTTTTTCTGTGTGACGTAGTTCACGTAGAATCACCGTACCTGCATCCACTCACTATGCCGCTATGGGCCTGATGACACAGATTTCATTGCTGAGTGATATTGCATTGTACGTACGTGCCACAAGTTCTTTATCCATTTTTTGCTTTCTGGGATATTTACCTGATACTGTAGACGAGCTTCTTGTGAACACAGCCGTCTCAAATATTGGGGTGGCTGTCTGTTTTTGATGTTAATTTCCGTAAGCTATAGGACCATAAGTGGAAGTGCCATAGGCTGTGTTGCTTTGTTTCTTTCGTGTTTCAGGAAACACCATACACTTCTCCAGGGTGGCTGCTGGCAATTTACATCCTGCCAATCAGCATAACGAGGCTCCCTGTTCTCCATATCCTGTCCTACCTTTCTGGATTTTACACTTTTTTCAGATGGCCCTTTTGCCCGGGGGGCAGTGAGACTTCATTGTAGTGCAGATTTCATTTACAGGCTTGCTTGGTTGGCCAAAAAGGGCGTATGCGTTTTTTCCTGAATATATTCAGGAAAAAACGCATACGCCCTTTTTGGCCAAGTGCATCATTGTCGACGTTCTGCCTCTTTTCCTATGCTTTCAGGGCAATTCCAGTCTACCCCCTGCAATCGTTTTCCTGAAATTCTGCCCGCTTTCAAGTCCCCTTCGCAGGCTTACTTCAATATATTTTTGGAGGATAGCTGTCATTTATAACTCTGCAGGTTTGTGAATTACAGTGCCCCTGAGCTCCTTTCTTCAACTCGCTTTCTTGTGAACTGGGCACAAAACCGCAGGATTGCTTCAGGCCCTAATCTGTTTCGGGCAGGGCATGCTGAGCCTTTGGTAAATTCCTCTTCCTGGTGGGAAATGAGCGTTACATTTGCCCGTGCAGACACCTACAGCTAGTCTCTCATTGGTTCTCCCTATTCCTGTTCATCTTGCACAGAAATTGCAAGCTGTGCCAAACAGGAGGTTAAAGGCACTGACTCTCCAAGCAGGGAGACTGTTAGTAAATCATCTGGAATGGTGAACCCGAGGACCAGGATACGAAAACTGAGATGCATTTTAAATCATTTCCCCATAACACGGTGGACCATACTGTGGGTTTCACATGCATGTTTTAGCTGGAGGAAGAATCCCTTGAACCTGAAGAGTTGGGACCCATGGAATAGGTACCATACAGTATGACTTCAAAGGGTGTGCATTTGCTCACCTAAACTCACCAATGCTATCAGCCTGAAGTGTCCAGCCTTATGTCTCAACCAGCTCTGGGTGTAGATGTGGTCAATCCCGGTTGCATCACATGCCCTGAGTGAATTATTTAAGAATTGCTCTCTATTTCACTGTCTTTATGATTTTTTTTGAAATTTATTTTGATAATGTGATTTATCGGATTTTCACTGCTGCGTTTATGCCGCTGTACACACGCTTGATTCTCTTACGGAGACATATATATCCATGGGTTTTAAGATTCTTCCTAGTCAGGTATATTCCTAGGCGTTGAATATGTGGTGTTGGGTCCATTTCGTTGAGCAAGGAGTAGGTCTTGTCTATTACATATTTGGCTTATGGAAAGTTATCTGTGCTAATTTCAGTCTCTGGTTTTCTGAAGCACCCCAACGCACCTTTCCCCATAAGCAAGCACTAGTTGGTTTTCTAAATTTGAGACCCTGTTCTGTTTTGTAATTCAGTTCATGTGTAGTCAAGTTTACATTCCGTGTATTAGTGATATCTTATGATGTTTCTTTTTCTGTGTGACGTAGTTCACGTAGAATCACCGTACCTGCATCCACTCACTATGCCGCTACGGGCCTGATGACACAGATTTCATTGCTGAGTGATATTGCATTGTACGTACGTGCCACAACTTCTTTATCCATATTTTGCTTTCTGGGATATTTACCTGTTACTGTAGACGAGCTTCTTGTGAACACAGCCGTCCCAAATATTGGGGTGGCTGTCTGTTTTTGATTTTAATTTCCGTAAGCTATAGGACCATAAGTGGAAGTGCCATAGACTGTGTTGCTTTGTTTCTTATGTGTTTCAGGAAACACCATACACTTCTCCAGGCTGGCTGCTGGCAATTTACATCCTGCCAATCAGCATAACAAGGCTCCCTGTTCTCCATATCCTGTCCTACCTTTCTGGATTTTACACTTTTTTCAGATGGCCCTCTTGCCCGGGGGGCAGTGAGACTTCATTGTAGTGCAGATTTCCTTTACAGGCTTGCTTGGTTGGCCAAAAAGGGCGTATGCGTTTTTTCCTGAATATATTCAGGAAAAAACGCATACGCCCTTTTTGGCCAAGTGCATCATTGTCGACGTTCTGCCTCTTTTCCTATGCTTTCAGGGCAATTCCAGTCTACCCCCTGCAATCGTTTTCCTGAAATTCTGCCCCGCTTTCAAGTCCCCTTCGCAGGCTTACTTCAATATATTTTTGGAGGATAGCTGTCATTTATAACTCTGCAGGTTTGTGAATTACAGTGCCCCTGAGCTCCTTTCTTCAACTCGCTTTCTTGTGAACTGGGCACAAAACCGCAGGATTGCTTCAGGCCCTAATCTGTTTCGGGCAGGGCATGCTGAGCCTTTGGTAAATTCCTCTTCCTGGTGGGAAATGAGCGTTACATTTGCCCGTGCAGACACCTACAGCTAGTCTCTCATTGGTTCTCCCTATTCCTGATCATCTTGCACAGAAATTGCAAGCTGTGCCAAACAGGAGGTTAAAGGCACTGACTCTCCAAGCAGGGAGACTGTTAGTAAATCATCTGGAATGGTGAACCCGAGGACCAGGATACGAAAACTGAGATGCATTTTAAATCATTTCCCCATAACACGGTGGACCATACTGTGGGTTTCACATGCATGTTTTAGCTGGAGGAAGAATCCCTTGAACCTGAAGAGTTGGGACCCATGGAATAGGTACCATACAGTATGACTTCAAAGGGTGTGCATTTGCTCACCTAAACTCACCAATGCTATCAGCCTGAAGTGTCCAGCCTTATGTCTCAACCAGCTCTGGGTGTAGATGTGGTCAATCCCGGTTGCATCACATGCCCTGAGTGAATTATTTAAGAATTGCTCTCTATTTCACTGTCTTTGTGTTTTGTTTTCGAAATTTATTTTGATAATGGGATTTATCGGATTTTCACTGCTGCCTTTCGGCCGCTGTACACACCCTTGATTCTCTTACGGAGACATATATATCCATGGGTTTTAAGATTCTTCCTAGTCAGGTATATTCCTAGGCGTTGAATATGTGGTGTTGGGTCCATTTCGTTGAGCAAGGAGTAGGTCTTGTCTATTACATATTGGGCTTATGGAAAGTTATCTGTGCTAATTTCAGTCTCTGGTTTTATGCAGCACCCCAAGGCACCTTTCCCCATAAGCAAGCACTAGTTGGTTTTCTAAATTTGAGACCCTTTTCTATTTTGTAATTCAGTTCATGTGTAGTCAAGTTTACATTCCGTGTATTCGTGATATCTTATGATGTTTCTTTTTCTGTGTGACGTAGTTCACGTAGAATCACCGTACCTGCATCCACTCACTATGCCGCTATGGGCCTGATGACACAGATTTCATTGCTGAGTGATATTGCATTGTACGTACGTGCCACAAGTTCTTTATTCATTTTTTGCTTTCTGGGATATTTACCTGATACTGTAGACGAGCTTCTTGTGAACACAGCCGTCTCAAATATTGGGGTGGCTGTCTGTTTTTGATTTTAATTTCCGTAAGCTATAGGACCATAAGTGGAAGTGCCATAGGCTGTGTTGCTTTGTTTCTTTCGTGTTTCAGGAAACACCATACACTTCTCCAGGGTGGCTGCTGGCAATTTACATCCTGCCAATCAGCATAACAAGGCTCCCTGTTCTCCATATCCTGTCCTACCTTTCTGGATATTACACTTTTTTCAGATGGCCCTTTTGCCAGGGGGGCAGTGAGACTTCATTGTAGTGCAGATTTCATTTACAGGCTTGCTTGGTTGGCCAAAAAGGGCGTATGCGTTTTTTCCTGAATATATTCAGGAAAAAACGCATACGCCCTTTTTGGCCAAGTGCATCATTGTCGACGTTCTGCCTCTCTTCCTATGCTTTCAGGGCAATTCCAGTCTACCCCCTGCAATCGTTTTCCTGAAATTCTGCCCCGCTTTCAAGTCCCCTTCGCAGGCTTACTTCAATATATTTTTGGAGGAAAGCTGTCATTTATAACTCTGCAGGTTTGTGAATTACAGTGCCCCTGAGCTCCTTTCTTCAACTCGCTTTCTTGTGAGCTGGGCACAAAACCGCAGGATTGCTTCAGGCCCTAATCTGTTTCCAGCAAGGCACACTGAGCCTTTGTTTAATTCCTCTTCCTGGTGGGCAATGAGCGTTACATTTGCCCGTGCAGACACCTACAGCTAGTCTCTCATTGGTTCTCCCTATTCCTGTTCATTTTGCACAGAAATTGCAAGCTGTGCCAAAGAGGAGGTTAAAGGCACTGACTCTCCAAGTGGGGAGAGTGTTAGTAAAGCATCTGGAATGGTGAACCCGAGGACCAGGATACGAAAACTGAGATGCATTTTAAATCATTTCCCAATCACATGGTGGACGATACTCTTGGTTTCCCATGCATGTTTTAGCTGGAGGAAGAATCCCTTGAACCTGGAGAGTTGGGACCCATGGAATGGGTACCATGCAGTATGACTTCAAAGGGTCTGCATTTGCTCACCGAAACTCACCAATGCTATCAGCCTGAAGTGTCCAGCCTTATGTCTCAACCAGCTCTGGGTGTAGATGTGTTAAATCCCGGTTGCATCACATGCCCTGAGTGAATTATTTAAGAATTGCTCTCTATTTCACTGTCTTTATGATTTTTTTTTGAAATTTATTTTGATAATGGGATTTATCGGATTTTCACTGCTGCGTTTATGCCGCTGTACACACGCTTGATTCTCTTACGGAGACATATATATCCATGGGTTTTAAGATTCTTCCTAGTCAGGTATATTCCTAGGCGTTGAATATGTGGTGTTGGGTCCATTTCGTTGAGCAAGGAGTAGGTCTTGTCTATTACATATTTGGCTTATGGAAAGTTATCTGTGCTAATTTCAGTCTCTGGTTTTATGAAGCACCCCAACGCACCTTTCCCCATAAGCAAGCACTAGTTGGTTTTCTAAATTTGAGACCCTGTTCTGTTTTGTAATTCAGTTCATGTGTAGTCAAGTTTACATTCCGTGTATTAGTGATATCTTATGATGTTTCTTTTTCTGTGTGACGTAGTTCACGTAGAATCACCGTACCTGCATCCACTCACTATGCCGCTACGGGCCTGATGACACAGATTTCATTGCTGAGTGATATTGCATTGTACGTACGTGCCACAACTTCTTTATCCATATTTTGCTTTCTGGGATATTTACCTGTTACTGTAGACGAGCTTCTTGTGAACACAGCCGTCCCAAATATTGGGGTGGCTGTCTGTTTTTGATTTTAATTTCCGTAAGCTATAGGACCATAAGTGGAAGTGCCATAGACTGTGTTGCTTTGTTTCTTATGTGTTTCAGGAAACACCATACACTTCTCCAGGCTGGCTGCTGGCAATTTACATCCTGCCAATCAGCATAACAAGGCTCCCTGTTCTCCATATCCTGTCCTACCTTTCTGGATTTTACACTTTTTTCAGATGGCCCTCTTGCCCGGGGGGCAGTGAGACTTCATTGTAGTGCAGATTTCCTTTACAGGCTTGCTTGGTTGGCCAAAAAGGGCGTATGCGTTTTTTCCTGAATATATTCAGGAAAAAACGCATACGCCCTTTTTGGCCAAGTGCATCATTGTCGACGTTCTGCCTCTTTTCCTATGCTTTCAGGGCAATTCCAGTCTACCCCCTGCAATCGTTTTCCTGAAATTCTGCCCCGCTTTCAAGTCCCCTTCGCAGGCTTACTTCAATATATTTTTGGAGGATAGCTGTCATTTATAACTCTGCAGGTTTGTGAATTACAGTGCCCCTGAGCTCCTTTCTTCAACTCGCTTTCTTGTGAACTGGGCACAAAACCGCAGGATTGCTTCAGGCCCTAATCTGTTTCGGGCAGGGCATGCTGAGCCTTTGGTAAATTCCTCTTCCTGGTGGGAAATGAGCGTTACATTTGCCCGTGCAGACACCTACAGCTAGTCTCTCATTGGTTCTCCCTATTCCTGTTCATCTTGCACAGAAATTGCAAGCTGTGCCAAACAGGAGGTTAAAGGCACTGACTCTCCAAGCAGGGAGACTGTTAGTAAATCATCTGGAATGGTGAACCCGAGGACCAGGATACGAAAACTGAGATGCATTTTAAATCATTTCCCCATAACACGGTGGACCATACTGTGGGTTTCACATGCATGTTTTAGCTGGAGGAAGAATCCCTTGAACCTGAAGAGTTGGGACCCATGGAATAGGTACCATACAGTATGACTTCAAAGGGTGTGCATTTGCTCACCTAAACTCACCAATGCTATCAGCCTGAAGTGTCCAGCCTTATGTCTCAACCAGCTCTGGGTGTAGATGTGGTCAATCCCGGTTGCATCACATGCCCTGAGTGAATTATTTAAGAATTGCTCTCTATTTCACTGTCTTTGTGTTTTGTTTTCGAAATTTATTTTGATAATGGGATTTATCGGATTTTCACTGCTGCCTTTCGGCCGCTGTACACACCCTTGATTCTCTTATGGAGACATATATATCCATGGGTTTTAAGATTCTTCCTAGTCAGGTATATTCCTAGGCGTTGAATATGTGGTGTTGGGTCCATTTCGTTGAGCAAGGAGTAGGTCTTGTCTATTACGTATTGGGCTTATGGAAAGTTATCTGTGCTAATTTCAGTCTCTGGTTTTATGCAGCACCCCAAGGCACCTTTCCCCATAAGCAAGCACTAGTTGGTTTTCTAAATTTGAGACCCTTTTCTATTTTGTAATTCAGTTCATGTGTAGTCAAGTTTACATTCCGTGTATTCGTGATATCTTATGATGTTTCTTTTTCTGTGTGACGTAGTTCACGTAGAATCACCGTACCTGCATCCACTCACTATGCCGCTATGGGCCTGATGACACAGATTTCATTGCTGAGTGATATTGCATTGTACGTACGTGCCACAAGTTCTTTATCCATTTTTTGCTTTCTGGGATATTTACCTGATACTGTAGACGAGCTTCTTGTGAACACAGCCGTCTGAAATATTGGGGTGGCTGTCTGTTTTTGATTTTAATTTCTGTAAGCTATAGGACCATAAGTGGAAGTGCCATAGGCTGTGTTGCTTTGTTTCTTTCGTGTTTCAGGAAACACCATACACTTCTCCAGGGTGGCTGCTGGCAATTTACATCCTGCCAATCAGCATAACAAGGCTCCCTGTTCTCCATATCCTGTCCTACCTTTCTGGATTCTACACTTTTTTCAGATGGCCCTTTTGCCAGGGGGGCAGTGAGACTTCATTGTAGTGCAGATTTCATTTACAGGCTTGCTTGGTTGGCCAAAAAGGGCGTATGCGTTTTTTCCTGAATATATTCAGGAAAAAACGCATACGCCCTTTTTGGCCAAGTGCATCATTGTCGACGTTCTGCCTCTTTTCCTATGCTTTCAGGGCAATTCCAGTCTACCCCCTGCAATCGTTTTCCTGAAATTCTGCCCCGCTTTCAAGTCCCCTTCGCAGGCTTACTTCAATATATTTTTGGAGGAAAGCTGTCATTTATAACTCTGCAGGTTTGTGAATTACAGTGCCCCTGAGCTCCTTTCTTCAACTCGCTTTCTTGTGAGCTGGGCACAAAACCGCAGGATTGCTTCAGGCCCTAATCTGTTTCCAGCAGGGCACACTGAGCCTTTGTTTAATTCCTCTTCCTGGTGGGCAATGAGCGTTACATTTGCCCGTGCAGACACCTACAGCTAGTCTCTCATTGGTTCTCCCTATTCCTGTTCATTTTGCACAGAAATTGCAAGCTGTGCCAAAGAGGAGGTTAAAGGCACTGACTCTCCAAGCGGGGAGAGTGTTAGTAAAGCATCTGGAATGGTGAACCCGAGGACCAGGATACGAAAACTGAGATGCATTTTAAATCATTTCCCAATCACATGGTGGACGATACTCTTGGTTTCCCATGCATGTTTTAGCTGGAGGAAGAATCCCTTGAACCTGGAGAGTTGGGACCCATGGAATGGGTACCATGCAGTATGACTTCAAAGGGTCTGCATTTGCTCACCGAAACTCACCAATGCTATCAGCCTGAAGTGTCCAGCCT
The DNA here is from genome assembly GCF_963924675.1 of Phocoena phocoena. NCBI lineage: Eukaryota > Metazoa > Chordata > Mammalia > Artiodactyla > Phocoenidae > Phocoena > Phocoena phocoena. Next base: position 130,422 of record NW_027077769.1, on the reverse strand, counting down.
TATGTCTCAACCAGCTCTGGGTGTAGATGTGGTCAATCCCGGTTGCATCACATGCCCTGAGTGAATTATTTAAGAATTGCTCTCTATTTCACTGTCTTTATGATTTTTTTTTGAAATTTATTTTGATAATGGGATTTATCGGATTTTCACTGCTGCGTTTATGCCGCTGTACACACGCTTGATTCTCTTACGGAGACATATATATCCATGGGTTTTAAGATTCTTCCTAGTCAGGTATATTCCTAGGCGTTGAATATGTGGTGTTGGGTCCATTTCGTTGAGCAAGGAGTAGGTCTTCTCTATTACATATTTGGCTTATGGAAAGTTATCTGTGCTAATTTCAGTCTCTGGTTTTATGAAGCACCCCAACGCACCTTTCCCCATAAGCAAGCACTAGTTGGTTTTCTAAATTTGAGACCCTGTTCTGTTTTGTAATTCAGTTCATGTGTAGTCAAGTTTACATTCCGTGTATTAGTGATATCTTATGATGTTTCTTTTTCTGTGTGACGTAGTTCACGTAGAATCACCGTACCTGCATCCACTCACTATGCCGCTACGGGCCTGATGACACAGATTTCATTGCTGAGTGATATTGCATTGTACGTACGTGCCACAACTTCTTTATCCATATTTTGCTTTCTGGGATATTTACCTGTTACTGTAGACGAGCTTCTTGTGAACACAGCCGTCCCAAATATTGGGGTGGCTCTCTGTTTTTGATTTTAATTTCCCTAAGCAATAGGACCATAAGTGCAATTGCCATAGGCTGTGTTGCTTTATTTCTTATGTGTTTCAGGAAACACCATACACTGCTCCAGGGTGGCTCTTCACAATTTACATCCTGCCAATCAGCATTAAAAGGCTCCCTGTTCTCCATATCCTGTCCTACCTTTCTGGATTTTACACTTTTTTCAGATGGCCCTTTTGCCCAGGGGCCAGTGAGACTTCATTGTAGTGCAGATTTCCTTTACAGGCTTGCTTGGTTGGCCAAAAAGTGCATATGCGTTTTTTCCTGAATATATTCAGGAAAAAAAGCATACGCCCTTTTTGGCCAAGTGCATCATTGTCGACGTTGTGCCTCTTTTCCTATGCTTTCAGGGCAATTCCAGTCTACCCCCTGCAATCGTTTTCCTGAAATTCTGCCCCAATTTCAAGTCCCCTTCGCAGGCTTACTTCAATATACTTTTGAAGGATAGCTGTCATTTATAACTCTGCAGGTTTGTGAATTACAGTGCCCCTGAGCTCCTTTCTTCAACTCGCTTTCTTGTGAGCTGGGCACAAAACCGCAGGATTGCTTCACGCCCTAATCTGTTTCCAGCAGGGCACACTGAGCCTTTGGTTAATTCCTCTTCCTGGTGGGAAATGAGCGTTACATTTGCCCGTGCACACACCTAGAGCTAGTGTCTTATTCGTTCTCCCTATTCCTGTTCATCTTGCACAGAAATTGCAAGCTGCGCCAAAGAGGAGGTTAAAGGCACTGACTCTCCAAGCAGGGAGAATGTTTGTAAAGCATTTGGAATGGTGAACCCGAGGACCAGGATACGAAAACTGAGATACATTTTAAATCGTTTCCCAATCACACGGTGGACGATACTCTGGGTTTCCCATGCATGTTTTAGCCGGAGGAAGAATCCCTTGAACCTGGAGAGTTGGGACCCATGGAATGGGTACCATGCAGTATGACTTCAAAGGGTCTGCATTTGCTCACCGAAACTCACCAATGCTATCAGCCTGAAGTGTCCAGCCTTATGTCTCAACCAGCTCTGGGTGTAGATGTGTTAAATCCCGGTTGCATCACATGCCCTGAGTGAATTATTTAAGAATTGCTCTCTATTTCACTGTCTTTATGATTTTTTTTTGAAATTTATTTTGATAATGGGATTTATCGGATTTTCACTGCTGCGTTTATGCCGCTGTACACACGCTTGATTCTCTTACGGAGACATATATATCCATGGGTTTTAAGATTCTTCCTAGTCAGGTATATTCCTAGGCGTTGGTGGTGTTGGGTCCATTTCGTTGAGCAAGGAGTAGGTCTTGTCTATTACATATTTGGCTTATGGAAAGTTATCTGTGCTAATTTCAGTCTCTGGTTTTATGAAGCACCCCAACGCACCTTTCCCCATAAGCAAGCACTAGTTGGTTTTCTAAATTTGAGACCCTGTTCTGTTTTGTAATTCAGTTCATGTGTAGTCAAGTTTACATTCCGTGTATTAGTGATATCTTATGATGTTTCTTTTTCTGTGTGACGTAGTTCACGTAGAATCACCGTACCTGCATCCACTCACTATGCCGCTACGGGCCTGATGACACAGATTTCATTGCTGAGTGATATTGCATTGTACGTACGTGCCACAACTTCTTTATCCATATTTTGCTTTCTGGGATATTTACCTGTTACTGTAGACGAGCTTCTTGTGAACACAGCCGTCCCAAATATTGGGGTGGCTGTCTGTTTTTGATTTTAATTTCCGTAAGCTATAGGACCATAAGTGGAAGTGCCATAGACTGTGTTGCTTTGTTTCTTATGTGTTTCAGGAAACACCATACACTTCTCCAGGCTGGCTGCTGGCAATTTACATCCTGCCAATCAGCATAACAAGGCTCCCTGTTCTCCATATCCTGTCCTACCTTTCTGGATTTTACACTTTTTTCAGATGGCCCTCTTGCCCGGGGGGCAGTGAGACTTCATTGTAGTGCAGATTTCCTTTACAGGCTTGCTTGGTTGGCCAAAAAGGGCGTATGCGTTTTTTCCTGAATATATTCAGGAAAAAACGCATACGCCCTTTTTGGCCAAGTGCATCATTGTCGACGTTCTGCCTCTTTTCCTATGCTTTCAGGGCAATTCCAGTCTACCCCCTGCAATCGTTTTCCTGAAATTCTGCCCCGCTTTCAAGTCCCCTTCGCAGGCTTACTTCAATATATTTTTGGAGGATAGCTGTCATTTATAACTCTGCAGGTTTGTGAATTACAGTGCCCCTGAGCTCCTTTCTTCAACTCGCTTTCTTGTGAACTGGGCACAAAACCGCAGGATTGCTTCAGGCCCTAATCTGTTTCGGGCAGGGCATGCTGAGCCTTTGGTAAATTCCTCTTCCTGGTGGGAAATGAGCGTTACATTTGCCCGTGCAGACACCTACAGCTAGTCTCTCATTGGTTCTCCCTATTCCTGTTCATCTTGCACAGAAATTGCAAGCTGTGCCAAACAGGAGGTTAAAGGCACTGACTCTCCAAGCAGGGAGACTGTTAGTAAATCATCTGGAATGGTGAACCCGAGGACCAGGATACGAAAACTGAGATGCATTTTAAATCATTTCCCCATAACACGGTGGACCATACTGTGGGTTTCACATGCATGTTTTAGCTGGAGGAAGAATCCCTTGAACCTGAAGAGTTGGGACCCATGGAATAGGTACCATACAGTATGACTTCAAAGGGTGTGCATTTGCTCACCTAAACTCACCAATGCTATCAGCCTGAAGTGTCCAGCCTTATGTCTCAACCAGCTCTGGGTGTAGATGTGGTCAATCCCGGTTGCATCACATGCCCTGAGTGAATTATTTAAGAATTGCTCTCTATTTCACTGTCTTTGTGTTTTGTTTTCGAAATTTATTTTGATAATGGGATTTATCGGATTTTCACTGCTGCCTTTCGGCCGCTGTACACACCCTTGATTCTCTTACGGAGACATATATATCCATGGGTTTTAAGATTCTTCCTAGTCAGGTATATTCCTAGGCGTTGAATATGTGGTGTTGGGTCCATTTCGTTGAGCAAGGAGTAGGTCTTGTCTATTACATATTGGGCTTATGGAAAGTTATCTGTGCTAATTTCAGTCTCTGGTTTTATGCAGCACCCCAAGGCACCTTTCCCCATAAGCAAGCACTAGTTGGTTTTCTAAATTTGAGACCCTTTTCTATTTTGTAATTCAGTTCATGTGTAGTCAAGTTTACATTCCGTGTATTCATGATATCATATGATATTTCTTTTTCTGTGTGACGTAGTTCACGTAGAATCACCGTACCTGCATCCACTCACTATGCCGCTATGGGCCTGATGACACAGATTTCATTGCTGAGTGATATTGCATTGTACGTACGTGCCACAAGTTCTTTATCCATTTTTTGCTTTCTGGGATATTTACCTGATACTGTAGACGAGCTTCTTGTGAACACAGCCGTCTCAAATATTGGGGTGGCTGTCTGTTTTTGATTTTAATTTCCGTAAGCTATAGGACCATAAGTGGAAGTGCCATAGGCTGTGTTGCTTTGTTTCTTTCGTGTTTCAGGAAACACCATACACTTCTCCAGGGTGGCTGCTGGCAATTTACATCCTGCCAATCAGCATAACAAGGCTCCCTGTTCTCCATATCCTGTCCTACCTTTCTGGATTTTACACTTTTTTCAGATGGCCCTTTTGCCAGGGGGGCAGTGAGACTTCATTGTAGTGCAGATTTCATTTACAGGCTTGCTTGGTTGGCCAAAAAGGGCGTATGCGTTTTTTCCTGAATATATTCAGGAAAAAACACATACGCCCTTTTTGGCCAAGTGCATCATTGTCGACGTTCTGCCTCTTTTCCTATGCTTTCAGGGCAATTCCAGTCTACCCCCTGCAATCGTTTTCCTGAAATTCTGCCCCGCTTTCAACTCCCCTTCGCAGGCTTACTTCAATATATTTTTGGAGGATAGCTGTCCTTTATAACTCTGCAGGTTTGTGAATTACAGTGCCCCTGAGCTCCTTTCTTCAACTCGCTTTCTTGTGAGCTGGGCACAAAACCGCAGGATTGCTTCAGGCCCTAATCTGTTTCCGGCAGGGCACGCTGAGCCTTTGGTTAATTCCTCTTCCTGGTGGGAAATGAGCGTTACATTTGCCGGTGCAGACACCTACAGCTAGTCTCTCATTGGTTCTCCCTATTCCTGTTCATTTTGCACAGAAATTGCAAGCTGTGCCAAAGAGGAGGTTAAAGGCACTGACTCTCCAAGCGGGGAGAGTGTTAGTAAAGCATCTGGAATGGTGAACCCGAGGACCAGGATACGAAAACTGAGATGCATTTTAAATCATTTCCCAATCACATGGTGGACGATACTCTTGGTTTCCCATGCATGTTTTAGCTGGAGGAAGAATCCCTTGAACCTGGAGAGTTGGGACCCATGGAATGGGTACCATGCAGTATGACTTCAAAGGGTCTGCATTTGCTCACCGAAACTCACCAATGCTATCAGCCTGAAGTGTCCAGCCTTATGTCTCAACCAGCTCTGGGTGTAGATGTGTTAAATCCCGGTTGCATCACATGCCCTGAGTGAATTATTTAAGAATTGCTCTCTATTTCACTGTCTTTATGATTTTTTTTTGAAATTTATTTTGATAATGGGATTTATCGGATTTTCACTGCTGCGTTTATGCCGCTGTACACACGCTTGATTCTCTTACGGAGACATATATATCCATGGGTTTTAAGATTCTTCCTAGTCAGGTATATTCCTAGGCGTTGAATATGTGGTGTTGGGTCCATTTCGTTGAGCAAGGAGTAGGTCTTGTCTATTACATATTTGGCTTATGGAAAGTTATCTGTGCTAATTTCAGTCTCTGGTTTTATGAAGCACCCCAACGCACCTTTCCCCATAAGCAAGCACTAGTTGGTTTTCTAAATTTGAGACCCTGTTCTGTTTTGTAATTCAGTTCATGTGTAGTCAAGTTTACATTCCGTGTATTAGTGATATCTTATGATGTTTCTTTTTCTGTGTGACGTAGTTCACGTAGAATCACCGTACCTGCATCCACTCACTATGCCGCTACGGGCCTGATGACACAGATTTCATTGCTGAGTGATATTGCATTGTACGTACGTGCCACAACTTCTTTATCCATATTTTGCTTTCTGGGATATTTACCTGTTACTGTAGACGAGCTTCTTGTGAACACAGCCGTCCCAAATATTGGGGTGGCTGTCTGTTTTTGATTTTAATTTCCGTAAGCTATAGGACCATAAGTGGAAGTGCCATAGACTGTGTTGCTTTGTTTCTTATGTGTTTCAGGAAACACCATACACTTCTCCAGGCTGGCTGCTGGCAATTTACATCCTGCCAATCAGCATAACAAGGCTCCCTGTTCTCCATATCCTGTCCTACCTTTCTGGATTTTACACTTTTTTCAGATGGCCCTCTTGCCCGGGGGGCAGTGAGACTTCATTGTAGTGCAGATTTCCTTTACAGGCTTGCTTGGTTGGCCAAAAAGGGCGTATGCGTTTTTTCCTGAATATATTCAGGAAAAAACGCATACGCCCTTTTTGGCCAAGTGCATCATTGTCGACGTTCTGCCTCTTTTCCTATGCTTTCAGGGCAATTCCAGTCTACCCCCTGCAATCGTTTTCCTGAAATTCTGCCCCGCTTTCAAGTCCCCTTCGCAGGCTTACTTCAATATATTTTTGGAGGATAGCTGTCATTTATAACTCTGCAGGTTTGTGAATTACAGTGCCCCTGAGCTCCTTTCTTCAACTCGCTTTCTTGTGAACTGGGCACAAAACCGCAGGATTGCTTCAGGCCCTAATCTGTTTCGGGCAGGGCATGCTGAGCCTTTGGTAAATTCCTCTTCCTGGTGGGAAATGAGCGTTACATTTGCCCGTGCAGACACCTACAGCTAGTCTCTCATTGGTTCTCCCTATTCCTGTTCATCTTGCACAGAAATTGCAAGCTGTGCCAAACAGGAGGTTAAAGGCACTGACTCTCCAAGCAGGGAGACTGTTAGTAAATCATCTGGAATGGTGAACCCGAGGACCAGGATACGAAAACTGAGATGCATTTTAAATCATTTCCCCATAACACGGTGGACCATACTGTGGGTTTCACATGCATGTTTTAGCTGGAGGAAGAATCCCTTGAACCTGAAGAGTTGGGACCCATGGAATAGGTACCATACAGTATGACTTCAAAGGGTGTGCATTTGCTCACCTAAACTCACCAATGCTATCAGCCTGAAGTGTCCAGCCTTATGTCTCAACCAGCTCTGGGTGTAGATGTGGTCAATCCCGGTTGCATCACATGCCCTGAGTGAATTATTTAAGAATTGCTCTCTATTTCACTGTCTTTGTGTTTTGTTTTCGAAATTTATTTTGATAATGGGATTTATCGGATTTTCACTGCTGCCTTTCGGCCGCTGTACACACCCTTGATTCTCTTACGGAGACATATATATCCATGGGTTTTAAGATTCTTCCTAGTCAGGTATATTCCTAGGCGTTGAATATGTGGTGTTGGGTCCATTTCGTTGAGCAAGGAGTAGGTCTTGTCTATTACATATTGGGCTTATGGAAAGTTATCTGTGCTAATTTCAGTCTCTGGTTTTATGCAGCACCCCAAGGCACCTTTCCCCATAAGCAAGCACTAGTTGGTTTTCTAAATTTGAGACCCTTTTCTATTTTGTAATTCAGTTCATGTGTAGTCAAGTTTACATTCCGTGTATTCATGATATCTTATGATATTTCTTTTTCTGTGTGACGTAGTTCACGTAGAATCACCGTACCTGCATCCACTCACTATGCCGCTATGGGCCTGATGACACAGATTTCATTGCTGAGTGATATTGCATTGTACGTACGTGCCACAAGTTCTTTATCCATTTTTTGCTTTCTGGGATATTTACCTGATACTGTAGACGAGCTTCTTGTGAACACAGCCGTCTCAAATATTGGGGTGGCTGTCTGTTTTTGATTTTAATTTCCGTAAGCTATAGGACCATAAGTGGAAGTGCCATAGGCTGTGTTGCTTTGTTTCTTTCGTGTTTCAGGAAACACCATACACTTCTCCAGGCTGGCTGCTGGCAATTTACATCCTGCCAATCAGCATAACAAGGCTCCCTGTTCTCCATATCCTGTCCTACCTTTCTGGATTTTACACTTTTTTCAGATGGCCCTCTTGCCCGGGGGGCAGTGAGACTTCATTGTAGTGCAGATTTCCTTTACAGGCTTGCTTGGTTGGCCAAAAAGGGCGTATGCGTTTTTTCCTGAATATATTCAGGAAAAAACGCATACGCCCTTTTTGGCCAAGTGCATCATTGTCGACGTTCTGCCTCTTTTCCTATGCTTTCAGGGCAATTCCAGTCTACCCCCTGCAATCGTTTTCCTGAAATTCTGCCCCGCTTTCAAGTCCCCTTCGCAGGCTTACTTCAATATATTTTTGGAGGATAGCTGTCATTTATAACTCTGCAGGTTTGTGAATTACAGTGCCCCTGAGCTCCTTTCTTCAACTCGCTTTCTTGTGAACTGGGCACAAAACCGCAGGATTGCTTCAGGCCCTAATCTGTTTCGGGCAGGGCATGCTGAGCCTTTGGTAAATTCCTCTTCCTGGTGGGAAATGAGCGTTACATTTGCCCGTGCAGACACCTACAGCTAGTCTCTCATTGGTTCTCCCTATTCCTGTTCATTTTGCACAGAAATTGCAAGCTGTGCCAAAGAGGAGGTTAAAGGCACTGACTCTCCAAGCGGGGAGAGTGTTAGTAAAGCATCTGGAATGGTGAACCCGAGGACCAGGATACGAAAACTGAGATGCATTTTAAATCATTTCCCAATCACATGGTGGACGATACTCTTGGTTTCCCATGCATGTTTTAGCTGGAGGAAGAATCCCTTGAACCTGGAGAGTTGGGACCCATGGAATGGGTACCATGCAGTATGACTTCAAAGGGTCTGCATTTGCTCACCGAAACTCACCAATGCTATCAGCCTGAAGTGTCCAGCCTTATGTCTCAACCAGCTCTGGGTGTAGATGTGTTAAATCCCGGTTGCATCACATGCCCTGAGTGAATTATTTAAGAATTGCTCTCTATTTCACTGTCTTTATGATTTTTTTTTGAAATTTATTTTGATAATGGGATTTATCGGATTTTCACTGCTGCGTTTATGCCGCTGTACACACGCTTGATTCTCTTACGGAGACATATATATCCATGGGTTTTAAGATTCTTCCTAGTCAGGTATATTCCTAGGCGTTGAATATGTGGTGTTGGGTCCATTTCGTTGAGCAAGGAGTAGGTCTTGTCTATTACATATTTGGCTTATGGAAAGTTATCTGTGCTAATTTCAGTCTCTGGTTTTATGAAGCACCCCAACGCACCTTTCCCCATAAGCAAGCACTAGTTGGTTTTCTAAATTTGAGACCCTGTTCTGTTTTGTAATTCAGTTCATGTGTAGTCAAGTTTACATTCCGTGTATTAGTGATATCTTATGATGTTTCTTTTTCTGTGTGACGTAGTTCACGTAGAATCACCGTACCTGCATCCACTCACTATGCCGCTACGGGCCTGATGACACAGATTTCATTGCTGAGTGATATTGCATTGTACGTACGTGCCACAACTTCTTTATCCATATTTTGCTTTCTGGGATATTTACCTGTTACTGTAGACGAGCTTCTTGTGAACACAGCCGTCCCAAATATTGGGGTGGCTCTCTGTTTTTGATTTTAATTTCCCTAAGCAATAGGACCATAAGTGCAATTGCCATAGGCTGTGTTGCTTTATTTCTTATGTGTTTCAGGAAACACCATACACTGCTCCAGGGTGGCTCTTCACAATTTACATCCTGCCAATCAGCATTAAAAGGCTCCCTGTTCTCCATATCCTGTCCTACCTTTCTGGATTTTACACTTTTTTCAGATGGCCCTTTTGCCCAGGGGCCAGTGAGACTTCATTGTAGTGCAGATTTCCTTTACAGGCTTGCTTGGTTGGCCAAAAAGTGCATATGCGTTTTTTCCTGAATATATTCAGGAAAAAAAGCATACGCCCTTTTTGGCCAAGTGCATCATTGTCGACGTTGTGCCTCTTTTCCTATGCTTTCAGGGCAATTCCAGTCTACCCCCTGCAATCGTTTTCCTGAAATTCTGCCCCAATTTCAAGTCCCCTTCGCAGGCTTACTTCAATATACTTTTGAAGGATAGCTGTCATTTATAACTCTGCAGGTTTGTGAATTACAGTGCCCCTGAGCTCCTTTCTTCAACTCGCTTTCTTGTGAGCTGGGCACAAAACCGCAGGATTGCTTCACGCCCTAATCTGTTTCCAGCAGGGCACACTGAGCCTTTGGTTAATTCCTCTTCCTGGTGGGAAATGAGCGTTACATTTGCCCGTGCACACACCTAGAGCTAGTGTCTTATTCGTTCTCCCTATTCCTGTTCATCTTGCACAGAAATTGCAAGCTGCGCCAAAGAGGAGGTTAAAGGCACTGACTCTCCAAGCAGGGAGAATGTTTGTAAAGCATTTGGAATGGTGAACCCGAGGACCAGGATACGAAAACTGAGATACATTTTAAATCGTTTCCCAATCACACGGTGGACGATACTCTGGGTTTCCCATGCATGTTTTAGCCGGAGGAAGAATCCCTTGAACCTGGAGAGTTGGGACCCATGGAATGGGTACCATGCAGTATGACTTCAAAGGGTCTGCATTTGCTCACCGAAACTCACCAATGCTATCAGCCTGAAGTGTCCAGCCTTATGTCTCAACCAGCTCTGGGTGTAGATGTGTTAAATCCCGGTTGCATCACATGCCCTGAGTGAATTATTTAAGAATTGCTCTCTATTTCACTGTCTTTATGATTTTTTTTTGAAATTTATTTTGATAATGGGATTTATCGGATTTTCACTGCTGCGTTTATGCCGCTGTACACACGCTTGATTCTCTTACGGAGACATATATATCCATGGGTTTTAAGATTCTTCCTAGTCAGGTATATTCCTAGGCGTTGGTGGTGTTGGGTCCATTTCGTTGAGCAAGGAGTAGGTCTTGTCTATTACATATTTGGCTTATGGAAAGTTATCTGTGCTAATTTCAGTCTCTGGTTTTATGAAGCACCCCAACGCACCTTTCCCCATAAGCAAGCACTAGTTGGTTTTCTAAATTTGAGACCCTGTTCTGTTTTGTAATTCAGTTCATGTGTAGTCAAGTTTACATTCCGTGTATTAGTGATATCTTATGATGTTTCTTTTTCTGTGTGACGTAGTTCACGTAGAATCACCGTACCTGCATCCACTCACTATGCCGCTACGGGCCTGATGACACAGATTTCATTGCTGAGTGATATTGCATTGTACGTACGTGCCACAACTTCTTTATCCATATTTTGCTTTCTGGGATATTTACCTGTTACTGTAGACGAGCTTCTTGTGAACACAGCCGTCCCAAATATTGGGGTGGCTGTCTGTTTTTGATTTTAATTTCCGTAAGCTATAGGACCATAAGTGGAAGTGCCATAGACTGTGTTGCTTTGTTTCTTATGTGTTTCAGGAAACACCATACACTTCTCCAGGCTGGCTGCTGGCAATTTACATCCTGCCAATCAGCATAACAAGGCTCCCTGTTCTCCATATCCTGTCCTACCTTTCTGGATTTTACACTTTTTTCAGATGGCCCTCTTGCCCGGGGGGCAGTGAGACTTCATTGTAGTGCAGATTTCCTTTACAGGCTTGCTTGGTTGGCCAAAAAGGGCGTATGCGTTTTTTCCTGAATATATTCAGGAAAAAACGCATACGCCCTTTTTGGCCAAGTGCATCATTGTCGACGTTCTGCCTCTTTTCCTATGCTTTCAGGGCAATTCCAGTCTACCCCCTGCAATCGTTTTCCTGAAATTCTGCCCCGCTTTCAAGTCCCCTTCGCAGGCTTACTTCAATATATTTTTGGAGGATAGCTGTCATTTATAACTCTGCAGGTTTGTGAATTACAGTGCCCCTGAGCTCCTTTCTTCAACTCGCTTTCTTGTGAACTGGGCACAAAACCGCAGGATTGCTTCAGGCCCTAATCTGTTTCGGGCAGGGCATGCTGAGCCTTTGGTAAATTCCTCTTCCTGTTGGGAAATGAGCGTTACATTTGCCCGTGCAGACACCTACAGCTAGTCTCTCATTGGTTCTCCCTATTCCTGTTCATCTTGCACAGAAATTGCAAGCTGTGCCAAACAGGAGGTTAAAGGCACTGACTCTCCAAGCAGGGAGACTGTTAGTAAATCATCTGGAATGGTGAACCCGAGGACCAGGATACGAAAACTGAGATGCATTTTAAATCATTTCCCCATAACACGGTGGACCATACTGTGGGTTTCACATGCATGTTTTAGCTGGAGGAAGAATCCCTTGAACCTGAAGAGTTGGGACCCATGGAATAGGTACCATACAGTATGACTTCAAAGGGTGTGCATTTGCTCACCTAAACTCACCAATGCTATCAGCCTGAAGTGTCCAGCCTTATGTCTCAACCAGCTCTGGGTGTAGATGTGGTCAATCCCGGTTGCATCACATGCCCTGAGTGAATTATTTAAGAATTGCTCTCTATTTCACTGTCTTTGTGTTTTGTTTTCGAAATTTATTTTGATAATGGGATTTATCGGATTTTCACTGCTGCCTTTCGGCCGCTGTACACACCCTTGATTCTCTTACGGAGACATATATATCCATGGGTTTTAAGATTCTTCCTAGTCAGGTATATTCCTAGGCGTTGAATATGTGGTGTTGGGTCCATTTCGTTGAGCAAGGAGTAGGTCTTGTCTATTACATATTGGGCTTATGGAAAGTTATCTGTGCTAATTTCAGTCTCTGGTTTTATGCAGCACCCCAAGGCACCTTTCCCCATAAGCAAGCACTAGTTGGTTTTCTAAATTTGAGACCCTTTTCTATTTTGTAATTCAGTTCATGTGTAGTCAAGTTTACATTCCGTGTATTCATGATATCTTATGATATTTCTTTTTCTGTGTGACGTAGTTCACGTAGAATCACCGTACCTGCATCCACTCACTATGCCGCTATGGGCCTGATGACACAGATTTCATTGCTGAGTGATATTGCATTGTACGTACGTGCCACAAGTTCTTTATCCATTTTTTGCTTTCTGGGATATTTACCTGATACTGTAGACGAGCTTCTTGTGAACACAGCCGTTTCAAATATTGGGGTGGCTGTCTGTTTTTGATTTTAATTTCCGTAAGCTATAGGACCATAAGTGGAAGTGCCATAGGCTGTGTTGCTTTGTTTCTTTCGTGTTTCAGGAAACACCATACACTTCTCCAGGGTGGCTGCTGGCAATTTACATCCTGCCAATCAGCATAACAAGGCTCCCTGTTCTCCATATCCTGTCCTACCTTTCTGGATTTTACACTTTTTTCAGATGGCCCTTTTGCCAGGGGGGCAGTGAGACTTCATTGTAGTGCAGATTTCATTTACAGGCTTGCTTGCTTGGCCAAAAAGGGCGTATGCGTTTTTTCCTGAATATATTCAGGAAAAAACGCATACGCCCTTTTTGGCCAAGTGCATCATTGTCGACGTTCTGCCTCTTTTCCTATGCTTTCAGGGCAATTCCAGTCTACCCCCTGCAATCGTTTTCCTGAAATTCTGCCCCGCTTTCAAGTCCCCTTCGCAGGCTTACTTCAATATATTTTTGGAGGAAAGCTGTCATTTATAACTCTGCAGGTTTGTGAATTACAGTGCCCCTGAGCTCCTTTCTTCAACTCGCTTTCTTGTGAGCTGGGCACAAAACCGCAGGATTGCTTCAGGCCCTAATCTGTTTCCAGCAGGGCACACTGAGCCTTTGTTTAATTCCTCTTCCTGGTGGGCAATGAGCGTTACATTTGCCCGTGCAGACACCTACAGCTAGTCTCTCATTGGTTCTCCCTATTCCTGTTCATTTTGCACAGAAATTGCAAGCTGTGCCAAAGAGGAGGTTAAAGGCACTGACTCTCCAAGCGGGGAGAGTGTTAGTAAAGCATCTGGAATGGTGAACCCGAGGACCAGGATACGAAAACTGAGATGCATTTTAAATCATTTCCCAATCACATGGTGGACGATACTCTTGGTTTCCCATGCATGTTTTAGCTGGAGGAAGAATCCCTTGAACCTGGAGAGTTGGGACCCATGGAATGGGTACCATGCAGTATGACTTCAAAGGGTCTGCATTTGCTCACCGAAACTCACCAATGCTATCAGCCTGAAGTGTCCAGCCTTATGTCTCAACCAGCTCTGGGTGTAGATGTGGTCAATCCCGGTTGCATCACATGCCCTGAGTGAATTATTTAAGAATTGCTCTCTATTTCACTGTCTTTATGATTTTTTTTTGAAATTTATTTTGATAATGGGATTTATCGGATTTTCAGTGCTGCGTTTATTCCGCTGTACACACGCTTGATTCTCTTACGGAGACATATATATCCATGGGTTTTAAGATTCTTCCTAGTCAGGTATATTCCTAGGCGTTGAATATGTGGTGTTGGGTCCATTTCGTTGAGCAAGGAGTAGGTCTTCTCTATTACATATTTGGCTTATGGAAAGTTATCTGTGCTAATTTCAGTCTCTGGTTTTATGAAGCACCCCAACGCACCTTTCCCCATAAGCAAGCACTAGTTGGTTTTCTAAATTTGAGACCCTGTTCTGTTTTGTAATTCAGTTCATGTGTAGTCAAGTTTACATTCCGTGTATTAGTGATATCTTATGATGTTTCTTTTTCTGTGTGACGTAGTTCACGTAGAATCACCGTACCTGCATCCACTCACTATGCCGCTACGGGCCTGATGACACAGATTTCATTGCTGAGTGATATTGCATTGTACGTACGTGCCACAACTTCTTTATCCATATTTTGCTTTCTGGGATATTTACCTGTTACTGTAGACGAGCTTCTTGTGAACACAGCCGTCCCAAATATTGGGGTGGCTCTCTGTTTTTGATTTTAATTTCCCTAAGCAATAGGACCATAAGTGCAATTGCCATAGGCTGTGTTGCTTTATTTCTTATGTGTTTCAGGAAACACCATACACTGCTCCAGGGTGGCTCTTCACAATTTACATCCTGCCAATCAGCATTAAAAGGCTCCCTGTTCTCCATATCCTGTCCTACCTTTCTGGATTTTACACTTTTTTCAGATGGCCCTCTTGCCCGGGGGGCAGTGAGACTTCATTGTAGTGCAGATTTCCTTTACAGGCTTGCTTGGTTGGCCAAAAAGGGCGTATGCGTTTTTTCCTGAATATATTCAGGAAAAAACGCATACGCCCTTTTTGGCCAAGTGCATCATTGTCGACGTTCTGCCTCTTTTCCTATGCTTTCAGGGCAATTCCAGTCTACCCCCTGCAATCGTTTTCCAGAAATTCTGCCCCGCTTTCAAGTCCCCTTCGCAGGCTTACTTCAATATATTTTTGGAGGATAGCTGTCATTTATAACTCTGCAGGTTTGTGAATTACAGTGCCCCTGAGCTCCTTTCTTCAACTCGCTTTCTTGTGAACTGGGCACAAAACCGCAGGATTGCTTCAGGCCCTAATCTGTTTCGGGCAGGGCATGCTGAGCCTTTGGTAAATTCCTCTTCCTGGTGGGAAATGAGCGTTACATTTGCCCGTGCAGACACCTACAGCTAGTCTCTCATTGGTTCTCCCTATTCCTGTTCATCTTGCACAGAAATTGCAAGCTGTGCCAAACAGGAGGTTAAAGGCACTGACTCTCCAAGCAGGGAGACTGTTAGTAAATCATCTGGAATGGTGAACCCGAGGACCAGGATACGAAAACTGAGATGCATTTTAAATCATTTCCCCATAACACGGTGGACCATACTGTGGGTTTCACATGCATGTTTTAGCTGGAGGAAGAATCCCTTGAACCTGAAGAGTTGGGACCCATGGAATAGGTACCATACAGTATGACTTCAAAGGGTGTGCATTTGCTCACCTAAACTCACCAATGCTATCAGCCTGAAGTGTCCAGCCTTATGTCTCAACCAGCTCTGGGTGTAGATGTGGTCAATCCCGGTTGCATCACATGCCCTGAGTGAATTATTTAAGAATTGCTCTCTATTTCACTGTCTTTGTGTTTTGTTTTCGAAATTTATTTTGATAATGGGATTTATCGGATTTTCACTGCTGCGTTTCGGCCGCTGTACACACCCTTGATTCTCTTACGGATACATATATATCCATGGGTTTTAAGATTCTTCCTAGTCAGGTATATTCCTAGGCGTTGAATATGTGGTGTTGGGTCCATTTCGTTGAGCAAGGAGTAGGTCTTGTCTATTACATATTGGGCTTATGGAAAGTTATCTGTGCTAATTTCAGTCTCTGGTTTTATGCAGCACCCCAAGGCACCTTTCCCCATAAGCAAGCACTAGTTGGTTTTCTAAATTTGAGACCCTTTTCTATTTTGTAATTCAGTTCATGTGTAGTCAAGTTTACATTCCGTGTATTCGTGATATCTTATGATGTTTCTTTTTCTGTGTGACGTAGTTCACGTAGAATCACCGTACCTGCATCCACTCACTATGCCGCTATGGGCCTGATGACACAGATTTCATTGCTGAGTGATATTGCATTGTACGTACGTGCCACAAGTTCTTTATCCATTTTTTGCTTTCTGGGATATTTACCTGATACTGTAGACGAGCTTCTTGTGAACACAGCCGTCTCAAATATTGGGGTGGCTGTCTGTTTTTGATTTTAATTTCCGTAAGCTATAGGACCATAAGTGGAAGTGCCATAGGCTGTGTTGCTTTGTTTCTTTCGTGTTTCAGGAAACACCATACACTTCTCCAGGGTGGCTGCTGGCAATTTACATCCTGCCAATCAGCATAACAAGGCTCCCTGTTCTCCATATCCTGTCCTACCTTTCTGGATTTTACACTTTTTTCAGATGGCCCTCTTGCCCGGGGGGCAGTGAGACTTCATTGTAGTGCAGATTTCCTTTACAGGCTTGCTTGGTTGGCCAAAAAGGGCGTATGCGTTTTTTCCTGAATATATTCAGGAAAAAACGCATACGCCCTTTTTGGCCAAGTGCATCATTGTCGACGTTCTGCCTCTTTTCCTATGCTTTCAGGGCAATTCCAGTCTACCCCCTGCAATCGTTTTCCTGAAATTCTGCCCCGCTTTCAAGTCCCCTTCGCAGGCTTACTTCAATATATTTTTGGAGGATAGCTGTCATTTATAACTCTGCAGGTTTGTGAATTACAGTGCCCCTGAGCTCCTTTCTTCAACTCGCTTTCTTGTGAACTGGGCACAAAACCGCAGGATTGCTTCAGGCCCTAATCTGTTTCGGGCAGGGCATGCTGAGCCTTTGGTAAATTCCTCTTCCTGGTGGGAAATGAGCGTTACATTTGCCCGTGCAGACACCTACAGCTAGTCTCTCATTGGTTCTCCCTATTCCTGTTCATCTTGCACAGAAATTGCAAGCTGTGCCAAACAGGAGGTTAAAGGCACTGACTCTCCAAGCAGGGAGACTGTTAGTAAATCATCTGGAATGGTGAACCCGAGGACCAGGATACGAAAACTGAGATGCATTTTAAATCATTTCCCCATAACACGGTGGACCATACTGTGGGTTTCACATGCATGTTTTAGCTGGAGGAAGAATCCCTTGAACCTGAAGAGTTGGGACCCATGGAATAGGTACCATACAGTATGACTTCAAAGGGTGTGCATTTGCTCACCTAAACTCACCAATGCTATCAGCCTGAAGTGTCCAGCCTTATGTCTCAACCAGCTCTGGGTGTAGATGTGGTCAATCCCGGTTGCATCACATGCCCTGAGTGAATTATTTAAGAATTGCTCTCTATTTCACTGTCTTTGTGTTTTGTTTTCGAAATTTATTTTGATAATGGGATTTATCGGATTTTCACTGCTGCCTTTCGGCCGCTGTACACACCCTTGATTCTCTTACGGAGACATATATATCCATGGGTTTTAAGATTCTTCCTAGTCAGGTATATTCCTAGGCGTTGAATATGTGGTGTTGGGTCCATTTCGTTGAGCAAGGAGTAGGTCTTGTCTATTACATATTGGGCTTATGGAAAGTTATCTGTGCTAATTTCAGTCTCTGGTTTTATGCAGCACCCCAAGGCACCTTTCCCCATAAGCAAGCACTAGTTGGTTTTCTAAATTTGAGACCCTTTTCTATTTTGTAATTCAGTTCATGTGTAGTCAAGTTTACATTCCGTGTATTCGTGATATCTTATGATGTTTCTTTTTCTGTGTGACGTAGTTCACGTAGAATCACCGTACCTGCATCCACTCACTATGCCGCTATGGGCCTGATGACACAGATTTCATTGCTGAGTGATATTGCATTGTACGTACGTGCCACAAGTTCTTTATCCATTTTTTGCTTTCTGGGATATTTACCTGATACTGTAGACGAGCTTCTTGTGAACACAGCCGTCTCAAATATTGGGGTGGCTGTCTGTTTTTGATTTTAATTTCCGTAAGCTATAGGACCATAAGTGGAAGTGCCATAGGCTGTGTTGCTTTGTTTCTTTCGTGTTTCAGGAAACACCATACACTTCTCCAGGGTGGCTGCTGGCAATTTACATCCTGCCAATCAGCATAACAAGGCTCCCTGTTCTCCATATCCTGTCCTACCTTTCTGGATTTTACACTTTTTTCAGATGGCCCTCTTGCCCGGGGGGCAGTGAGACTTCATTGTAGTGCAGATTTCCTTTACAGGCTTGCTTGGTTGGCCAAAAAGGGCGTATGCGTTTTTTCCTGAATATATTCAGGAAAAAACGCATACGCCCTTTTTGGCCAAGTGCATCATTGTCGACGTTCTGCCTCTTTTCCTATGCTTTCAGGGCAATTCCAGTCTACCCCCTGCAATCGTTTTCCTGAAATTCTGCCCCGCTTTCAAGTCCCCTTCGCAGGCTTACTTCAATATATTTTTGGAGGATAGCTGTCATTTATAACTCTGCAGGTTTGTGAATTACAGTGCCCCTGAGCTCCTTTCTTCAACTCGCTTTCTTGTGAACTGGGCACAAAACCGCAGGATTGCTTCAGGCCCTAATCTGTTTCGGGCAGGGCATGCTGAGCCTTTGGTAAATTCCTCTTCCTGGTGGGAAATGAGCGTTACATTTGCCCGTGCAGACACCTACAGCTAGTCTCTCATTGGTTCTCCCTATTCCTGTTCATCTTGCACAGAAATTGCAAGCTGTGCCAAACAGGAGGTTAAAGGCACTGACTCTCCAAGCAGGGAGACTGTTAGTAAATCATCTGGAATGGTGAACCCGAGGACCAGGATACGAAAACTGAGATGCATTTTAAATCATTTCCCCATAACACGGTGGACCATACTGTGGGTTTCACATGCATGTTTTAGCTGGAGGAAGAATCCCTTGAACCTGAAGAGTTGGGACCCATGGAATAGGTACCATACAGTATGACTTCAAAGGGTGTGCATTTGCTCACCTAAACTCACCAATGCTATCAGCCTGAAGTGTCCAGCCTTATGTCTCAACCAGCTCTGGGTGTAGATGTGGTCAATCCCGGTTGCATCACATGCCCTGAGTGAATTATTTAAGAATTGCTCTCTATTTCACTGTCTTTGTGTTTTGTTTTCGAAATTTATTTTGATAATGGGATTTATCGGATTTTCACTGCTGCCTTTCGGCCGCTGTACACACCCTTGATTCTCTTACGGAGACATATATATCCATGGGTTTTAAGATTCTTCCTAGTCAGGTATATTCCTAGGCGTTGAATATGTGGTGTTGGGTCCATTTCGTTGAGCAAGGAGTAGGTCTTGTCTATTACATATTGGGCTTATGGAAAGTTATCTGTGCTAATTTCAGTCTCTGGTTTTATGCAGCACCCCAAGGCACCTTTCCCCATAAGCAAGCACTAGTTGGTTTTCTAAATTTGAGACCCTTTTCTATTTTGTAATTCAGTTCATGTGTAGTCAAGTTTACATTCCGTGTATTCGTGATATCTTATGATGTTTCTTTTTCTGTGTGACGTAGTTCACGTAGAATCACCGTACCTGCATCCACTCACTATGCCGCTATGGGCCTGATGACACAGATTTCATTGCTGAGTGATATTGCATTGTACGTACGTGCCACAAGTTCTTTATCCATTTTTTGCTTTCTGGGATATTTACCTGATACTGTAGACGAGCTTCTTGTGAACACAGCCGTCTCAAATATTGGGGTGGCTGTCTGTTTTTGATTTTAATTTCCGTAAGCTATAGGACCATAAGTGGAAGTGCCATAGGCTGTGTTGCTTTGTTTCTTTCGTGTTTCAGGAAACACCATACACTTCTCCAGGGTGGCTGCTGGCAATTTACATCCTGCCAATCAGCATAACAAGGCTCCCTGTTCTCCATATCCTGTCCTACCTTTCTGGATTTTACACTTTTTTCAGATGGCCCTTTTGCCAGGGGGGCAGTGAGACTTCATTGTAGTGCAGATTTCATTTACAGGCTTGCTTGGTTGGCCAAAAAGGGCGTATGCGTTTTTTCCTGAATATATTCAGGAAAAAACACATACGCCCTTTTTGGCCAAGTGCATCATTGTCGACGTTCTGCCTCTTTTCCTATGCTTTCAGGGCAATTCCAGTCTACCCCCTGCAATCGTTTTCCTGAAATTCTGCCCCGCTTTCAACTCCCCTTCGCAGGCTTACTTCAATATATTTTTGGAGGATAGCTATCCTTTATAACTCTGCAGGTTTGTGAATTACAGTGCCCCTGAGCTCCTTTCTTCAACTCGCTTTCTTGTGAGCTGGGCACAAAACCGCAGGATTGCTTCAGGCCCTAATCTGTTTCCGGCAGGGCACGCTGAGCCTTTGGTTAATTCCTCTTCCTGGTGGGAAATGAGCGTTACATTTGCCGGTGCAGACACCTACAGCTAGTCTCTCATTGGTTCTCCCTATTCCTGTTCATTTTGCACAGAAATTGCAAGCTGTGCCAAAGAGGAGGTTAAAGGCACTGACTCTCCAAGCGGGGAGAGTGTTAGTAAAGCATCTGGAATGGTGAACCCGAGGACCAGGATACGAAAACTGAGATGCATTTTAAATCATTTCCCAATCACATGGTGGACGATACTCTTGGTTTCCCATGCATGTTTTAGCTGGAGGAAGAATCCCTTGAACCTGGAGAGTTGGGACCCATGGAATGGGTACCATGCAGTATGACTTCAAAGGGTCTGCATTTGCTCACCGAAACTCACCAATGCTATCAGCCTGAAGTGTCCAGCCTTATGTCTCAACCAGCTCTGGGTGTAGATGTGTTAAATCCCGGTTGCATCACATGCCCTGAGTGAATTATTTAAGAATTGCTCTCTATTTCACTGTCTTTATGATTTTTTTTTGAAATTTATTTTGATAATGGGATTTATCGGATTTTCACTGCTGCGTTTATGCCGCTGTACACACGCTTGATTCTCTTACGGAGACATATATATCCATGGGTTTTAAGATTCTTCCTAGTCAGGTATATTCCTAGGCGTTGAATATGTGGTGTTGGGTCCATTTCGTTGAGCAAGGAGTAGGTCTTGTCTATTACATATTTGGCTTATGGAAAGTTATCTGTGCTAATTTCAGTCTCTGGTTTTATGAAGCACCCCAACGCACCTTTCCCCATAAGCAAGCACTAGTTGGTTTTCTAAATTTGAGACCCTGTTCTGTTTTGTAATTCAGTTCATGTGTAGTCAAGTTTACATTCCGTGTATTAGTGATATCTTATGATGTTTCTTTTTCTGTGTGACGTAGTTCACGTAGAATCACCGTACCTGCATCCACTCACTATGCCGCTACGGGCCTGATGACACAGATTTCATTGCTGAGTGATATTGCATTGTACGTACGTGCCACAACTTCTTTATCCATATTTTGCTTTCTGGGATATTTACCTGTTACTGTAGACGAGCTTCTTGTGAACACAGCCGTCCCAAATATTGGGGTGGCTGTCTGTTTTTGATTTTAATTTCCGTAAGCTATAGGACCATAAGTGGAAGTGCCATAGACTGTGTTGCTTTGTTTCTTATGTGTTTCAGGAAACACCATACACTTCTCCAGGCTGGCTGCTGGCAATTTACATCCTGCCAATCAGCATAACAAGGCTCCCTGTTCTCCATATCCTGTCCTACCTTTCTGGATTTTACACTTTTTTCAGATGGCCCTCTTGCCCGGGGGGCAGTGAGACTTCATTGTAGTGCAGATTTCCTTTACAGGCTTGCTTGGTTGGCCAAAAAGGGCGTATGCGTTTTTTCCTGAATATATTCAGGAAAAAACGCATACGCCCTTTTTGGCCAAGTGCATCATTGTCGACGTTGTGCCTCTTTTCCTATGCTTTCAGGGCAATTCCAGTCTACCCCCTGCAATCGTTTTCCTGAAATTCTGCCCCGCTTTCAAGTCCCCTTCGCAGGCTTACTTCAATATATTTTTGGAGGATAGCTGTCATTTATAACTCTGCAGGTTTGTGAATTACAGTGCCCCTGAGCTCCTTTCTTCAACTCGCTTTCTTGTGAACTGGGCACAAAACCGCAGGATTGCTTCAGGCCCTAATCTGTTTCGGGCAGGGCATGCTGAGCCTTTGGTAAATTCCTCTTCCTGGTGGGAAATGAGCGTTACATTTGCCCGTGCAGACACCTACAGCTAGTCTCTCATTGGTTCTCCCTATTCCTGTTCATCTTGCACAGAAATTGCAAGCTGTGCCAAACAGGAGGTTAAAGGCACTGACTCTCCAAGCAGGGAGACTGTTAGTAAATCATCTGGAATGGTGAACCCGAGGACCAGGATACGAAAACTGAGATGCATTTTAAATCATTTCCCCATAACACGGTGGACCATACTGTGGGTTTCACATGCATGTTTTAGCTGGAGGAAGAATCCCTTGAACCTGAAGAGTTGGGACCCATGGAATAGGTACCATACAGTATGACTTCAAAGGGTGTGCATTTGCTCACCTAAACTCACCAATGCTATCAGCCTGAAGTGTCCAGCCTTATGTCTCAACCAGCTCTGGGTGTAGATGTGGTCAATCCCGGTTGCATCACATGCCCTGAGTGAATTATTTAAGAATTGCTCTCTATTTCACTGTCTTTGTGTTTTGTTTTCGAAATTTATTTTGATAATGGGATTTATCGGATTTTCACTGCTGCCTTTCGGCCGCTGTACACACCCTTGATTCTCTTACGGAGACATATATATCCATGGGTTTTAAGATTCTTCCTAGTCAGGTATATTCCTAGGCGTTGAATATGTGGTGTTGGGTCCATTTCGTTGAGCAAGGAGTAGGTCTTCTCTATTACATATTTGGCTTATGGAAAGTTATCTGTGCTAATTTCAGTCTCTGGTTTTATGAAGCACCCCAACGCACCTTTCCCCATAAGCAAGCACTAGTTGGTTTTCTAAATTTGAGACCCTGTTCTGTTTTGTAATTCAGTTCATGTGTAGTCAAGTTTACATTCCGTGTATTAGTGATATCTTATGATGTTTCTTTTTCTGTGTGACGTAGTTCACGTAGAATCACCGTACCTGCATCCACTCACTATGCCGCTACGGGCCTGATGACACAGATTTCATTGCTGAGTGATATTGCATTGTACGTACGTGCCACAACTTCTTTATCCATATTTTGCTTTCTGGGATATTTACCTGTTACTGTAGACGAGCTTCTTGTGAACACAGCCGTCCCAAATATTGGGGTGGCTGTCTGTTTTTGATTTTAATTTCCGTAAGCTATAGGACCATAAGTGGAAGTGCCATAGACTGTGTTGCTTTGTTTCTTATGTGTTTCAGGAAACACCATACACTTCTCCAGGCTGGCTGCTGGCAATTTACATCCTGCCAATCAGCATAACAAGGCTCCCTGTTCTCCATATCCTGTCCTACCTTTCTGGATTTTACACTTTTTTCAGATGGCCCTCTTGCCCGGGGGGCAGTGAGACTTCATTGTAGTGCAGATTTCCTTTACAGGCTTGCTTGGTTGGCCAAAAAGGGCGTATGCGTTTTTTCCTGAATATATTCAGGAAAAAACGCATACGCCCTTTTTGGCCAAGTGCATCATTGTCGACGTTCTGCCTCTTTTCCTATGCTTTCAGGGCAATTCCAGTCTACCCCCTGCAATCGTTTTCCAGAAATTCTGCCCCGCTTTCAAGTCCCCTTCGCAGGCTTACTTCAATATATTTTTGGAGGATAGCTGTCATTTATAACTCTGCAGGTTTGTGAATTACAGTGCCCCTGAGCTCCTTTCTTCAACTCGCTTTCTTGTGAACTGGGCACAAAACCGCAGGATTGCTTCAGGCCCTAATCTGTTTCGGGCAGGGCATGCTGAGCCTTTGGTAAATTCCTCTTCCTGGTGGGAAATGAGCGTTACATTTGCCCGTGCAGACACCTACAGCTAGTCTCTCATTGGTTCTCCCTATTCCTGTTCATCTTGCACAGAAATTGCAAGCTGTGCCAAACAGGAGGTTAAAGGCACTGACTCTCCAAGCAGGGAGACTGTTAGTAAATCATCTGGAATGGTGAACCCGAGGACCAGGATACGAAAACTGAGATGCATTTTAAATCATTTCCCCATAACACGGTGGACCATACTGTGGGTTTCACATGCATGTTTTAGCTGGAGGAAGAATCCCTTGAACCTGAAGAGTTGGGACCCATGTAATAGGTACCATACAGTATGACTTCAAAGGGTGTGCATTTGCTCACCTAAACTCACCAATGCTATCAGCCTGAAGTGTCCAGCCTTATGTCTCAACCAGCTCTGGGTGTAGATGTGGTCAATCCCGGTTGCATCACATGCCCTGAGTGAATTATTTAAGAATTGCTCTCTATTTCACTGTCTTTGTGTTTTGTTTTCGAAATTTATTTTGATAATGGGATTTATCGGATTTTCACTGCTGCCTTTCGGCCGCTGTACACACCCTTGATTCTCTTACGGAGACATATATATCCATGGGTTTTAAGATTCTTCCTAGTCAGGTTTATTCCTAGGCGTTGAATATGTGGTGTTGGGTCCATTTCGTTGAGCAAGGAGTAGGTCTTGTCTATTACATATTGGGCTTATGGAAAGTTATCTGTGCTAATTTCAGTCTCTGGTTTTATGCAGCACCCCAAGGCACCTTTCCCCATAAGCAAGCACTAGTTGGTTTTCTAAATTTGAGACCCTTTTCTATTTTGTAATTCAGTTCATGTGTAGTCAAGTTTACATTCCGTGTATTCGTGATATCTTATGATGTTTCTTTTTCTGTGTGACGTAGTTCACGTAGAATCACCGTACCTGCATCCACTCACTATGCCGCTATGGGCCTGATGACACAGATTTCATTGCTGAGTGATATTGCATTGTACGTACGTGCCACAAGTTCTTTATCCATTTTTTGCTTTCTGGGATATTTACCTGATACTGTAGACGAGCTTCTTGTGAACACAGCCGTCTCAAATATTGGGGTGGCTGTCTGTTTTTGATGTTAATTTCCGTAAGCTATAGGACCATAAGTGGAAGTGCCATAGGCTGTGTTGCTTTGTTTCTTTCGTGTTTCAGGAAACACCATACACTTCTCCAGGGTGGCTGCTGGCAATTTACATCCTGCCAATCAGCATAACAAGGCTCCCTGTTCTCCATATCCTGTCCTACCTTTCTGGATTTTACACTTTTTTCAGATGGCCCTTTTGCCCGGGGGGCAGTGAGACTTCATTGTAGTGCAGATTTCATTTACAGGCTTGCTTGGTTGGCCAAAAAGGGCGTATGCGTTTTTTCCTGAATATATTCAGGAAAAAACGCATACGCCCTTTTTGGCGAAGTGCATCATTGTCGACGTTCTGCCTCTTTTCCTATGCTTTCAGGGCAATTCCTGTCTACCCCCTGCAATCGATTTCCTGAAATTCTGCCCCGCTTTCAAGTCCCCTTCGCAGGCTTACTTCAATATATTTTTGGAGGAAAGCTGTCATTTATAACTCTGCAGGTTTGTGAATTACAGTGCCCCTGAGCTCCTTTCTTCAACTCGCTTTCTTGTGAGCTGGGCACAAAACCGCAGGATTGCTTCAGGCCCTAATCTGTTTCCAGCAGGGCACACTGAGCCTTTGTTTAATTCCTCTTCCTGGTGGGCAATGAGCGTTACATTTGCCCGTGCAGACACCTACAGCTAGTCTCTCATTGGTTCTCCCTATTCCTGTTCATTTTGCACAGAAATTGCAAGCTGTGCCAAAGAGGAGGTTAAAGGCACTGACTCTCCAAGCGGGGAGAGTGTTAGTAAAGCATCTGGAATGGTGAACCCGAGGACCAGGATACGAAAACTGAGATGCATTTTAAATCATTTCCCAATCACATGGTGGACGATACTCTTGGTTTCCCATGCATGTTTTAGCTGGAGGAAGAATCCCTTGAACCTGGAGAGTTGGGACCCATGGAATGGGTACCATGCAGTATGACTTCAAAGGGTCTGCATTTGCTCACCGAAACTCACCAATGCTATCAGCCTGAAGTGTCCAGCCTTATGTCTCAACCAGCTCTGGGTGTAGATGTGTTAAATCCCGGTTGCATCACATGCCCTGAGTGAATTATTTAAGAATTGCTCTCTATTTCACTGTCTTTATGATTTTTTTTTGAAATTTATTTTGATAATGGGATTTATCGGATTTTCACTGCTGCGTTTATGCCGCTGTACACACGCTTGATTCTCTTACGGAGACATATATATCCATGGGTTTTAAGATTCTTCCTAGTCAGGTATATTCCTAGGCGTTGAATATGTGGTGTTGGGTCCATTTCGTTGAGCAAGGAGTAGGTCTTGTCTATTACATATTTGGCTTATGGAAAGTTATCTGTGCTAATTTCAGTCTCTGGTTTTATGAAGCACCCCAACGCACCTTTCCCCATAAGCAAGCACTAGTTGGTTTTCTAAATTTGAGACCCTGTTCTGTTTTGTAATTCAGTTCATGTGTAGTCAAGTTTACATTCCGTGTATTAGTGATATCTTATGATGTTTCTTTTTCTGTGTGACGTAGTTCACGTAGAATCACCGTACCTGCATCCACTCACTATGCCGCTACGGGCCTGATGACACAGATTTCATTGCTGAGTGATATTGCATTGTACGTACGTGCCACAACTTCTTTATCCATATTTTGCTTTCTGGGATACTTACCTGTTACTGTAGACGAGCTTCTTGTGAACACAGCCGTCCCAAATATTGGGGTGGCTGTCTGTTTTTGATTTTAATTTCCGTAAGCTATAGGACCATAAGTGGAAGTGCCATAGACTGTGTTGCTTTGTTTCTTATGTGTTTCAGGAAACACCATACACTTCTCCAGGCTGGCTGCTGGCAATTTACATCCTGCCAATCAGCATAACAAGGCTCCCTGTTCTCCATATCCTGTCCTACCTTTCTGGATTTTACACTTTTTTCAGATGGCCCTCTTGCCCGGGGGGCAGTGAGACTTCATTGTAGTGCAGATTTCCTTTACAGGCTTGCTTGGTTGGCCAAAAAGGGCGTATGCGTTTTTTCCTGAATATATTCAGGAAAAAACGCATACGCCCTTTTTGGCCAAGTGCATCATTGTCGACGTTCTGCCTCTTTTCCTATGCTTTCAGGGCAATTCCAGTCTACCCCCTGCAATCGTTTTCCAGAAATTCTGCCCCGCTTTCAAGTCCCCTTCGCAGGCTTACTTCAATATATTTTTGGAGGATAGCTGTCATTTATAACTCTGCAGGTTTGTGAATTACAGTGCCCCTGAGCTCCTTTCTTCAACTCGCTTTCTTGTGAACTGGGCACAAAACCGCAGGATTGCTTCAGGCCCTAATCTGTTTCGGGCAGGGCATGCTGAGCCTTTGGTAAATTCCTCTTCCTGGTGGGAAATGAGCGTTACATTTGCCCGTGCAGACACCTACAGCTAGTCTCTCATTGGTTCTCCCTATTCCTGTTCATCTTGCACAGAAATTGCAAGCTGTGCCAAACAGGAGGTTAAAGGCACTGACTCTCCAAGCAGGGAGACTGTTAGTAAATCATCTGGAATGGTGAACCCGAGGACCAGGATACGAAAACTGAGATGCATTTTAAATCATTTCCCGATAACACGGTGGACCATACTGTGGGTTTCACATGCATGTTTTAGCTGGAGGAAGAATCCCTTGAACCTGAAGAGTTGGGACCCATGGAATAGGTACCATACAGTATGACTTCAAAGGGTGTGCATTTGCTCACCTAAACTCACCAATGCTATCAGCCTGAAGTGTCCAGCCTTATGTCTCAACCAGCTCTGGGTGTAGATGTGGTCAATCCCGGTTGCATCACATGCCCTGAGTGAATTATTTAAGAATTGCTCTCTATTTCACCGTCTTTGTGTTTTGTTTTCGAAATTTATTTTGATAATGGGATTTATCGGATTTTCACTGCTGCCTTTCGGCCGCTGTACACACCCTTGATTCTCTTACGGAGACATATATATCCATGGGTTTTAAGATTCTTCCTAGTCAGGTATATTCCTAGGCGTTGAATATGTGGTGTTGGGTCCATTTCGTTGAGCAAGGAGTAGGTCTTCTCTATTACATATTTGGCTTATGGAAAGTTATCTGTGCTAATTTCAGTCTCTGGTTTTATGAAGCACCCCAACGCACCTTTCCCCATAAGCAAGCACTAGTTGGTTTTCTAAATTTGAGACCCTGTTCTGTTTTGTAATTCAGTTCATGTGTAGTCAAGTTTACATTCCGTGTATTAGTGATATCTTATGATGTTTCTTTTTCTGTGTGACGTAGTTCACGTAGAATCACCGTACCTGCATCCACTCACTATGCCGCTACGGGCCTGATGACACAGATTTCATTGCTGAGTGATATTGCATTGTACGTACGTGCCACAACTTCTTTATCCATATTTTGCTTTCTGGGATATTTACCTGTTACTGTAGACGAGCTTCTTGTGAACACAGCCGTCCCAAATATTGGGGTGGCTGTCTGTTTTTGATTTTAATTTCCGTAAGCTATAGGACCATAAGTGGAAGTGCCATAGACTGTGTTGCTTTGTTTCTTATGTGTTTCAGGAAACACCATACACTTCTCCAGGCTGGCTGCTGGCAATTTACATCCTGCCAATCAGCATAACAAGGCTCCCTGTTCTCCATATCCTGTCCTACCTTTCTGGATTTTACACTTTTTTCAGATGGCCCTCTTGCCCGGGGGGCAGTGAGACTTCATTGTAGTGCAGATTTCCTTTACAGGCTTGCTTGGTTGGCCAAAAAGGGCGTATGCGTTTTTTCCGGAATATATTCAGGAAAAATCGCATACGCCCTTTTTGGCCAAGTGCATCATTGTCGACGTTCTGCCTCTTTTCCTATGCTTTCAGGGCAATTCCAGTCTACCCCCTGCAATCGTTTTCCAGAAATTCTGCCCCGCTTTCAAGTCCCCTTCGCAGGCTTACTTCAATATATTTTTGGAGGATAGCTGTCATTTATAACTCTGCAGGTTTGTGAATTACAGTGCCCCTGAGCTCCTTTCTTCAACTCGCTTTCTTGTGAACTGGGCACAAAACCGCAGGATTCCTTCAGGCCCTAATCTGTTTCGGGCAGGGCATGCTGAGCCTTTGGTAAATTCCTCTTCCTGGTGGGAAATGAGCGTTACATTTGCCCGTGCAGACACCTACAGCTAGTCTCTCATTGGTTCTCCCTATTCCTGTTCATCTTGCACAGAAATTGCAAGCTGTGCCAAACAGGAGGTTAAAGGCACTGACTCTCCAAGCAGGGAGACTGTTAGTAAATCATCTGGAATGGTGAACCCGAGGACCAGGATACGAAAACTGAGATGCATTTTAAATCATTTCCCGATAACACGGTGGACCATACTGTGGGTTTCACATGCATGTTTTAGCTGGAGGAAGAATCCCTTGAACCTGAAGAGTTGGGACCCATGTAATAGGTACCATACAGTATGACTTCAAAGGGTGTGCATTTGCTCACCTAAACTCACCAATGCTATCAGCCTGAAGTGTCCAGCCTTATGTCTCAACCAGCTCTGGGTGTAGATGTGGTCAATCCCGGTTGCATCACATGCCCTGAGTGAATTATTTAAGAATTGCTCTCTATTTCACTGTCTTTGTGTTTTGTTTTCGAAATTTATTTTGATAATGGGATTTATCGGATTTTCACTGCTGCCTTTCGGCCGCTGTACACACCCTTGATTCTCTTACGGAGACATATATATCCATGGGTTTTAAGATTCTTCCTAGTCAGGTTTATTCCTAGGCGTTGAATATGTGGTGTTGGGTCCATTTCGTTGAGCAAGGAGTAGGTCTTGTCTATTACATATTGGGCTTATGGAAAGTTATCTGTGCTAATTTCAGTCTCTGGTTTTATGCAGCACCCCAAGGCACCTTTCCCCATAAGCAAGCACTAGTTGGTTTTCTAAATTTGAGACCCTTTTCTATTTTGTAATTCAGTTCATGTGTAGTCAAGTTTACATTCCGTGTATTCGTGATATCTTATGATGTTTCTTTTTCTGTGTGACGTAGTTCACGTAGAATCACCGTACCTGCATCCACTCACTATGCCGCTATGGGCCTGATGACACAGATTTCATTGCTGAGTGATATTGCATTGTACGTACGTGCCACAAGTTCTTTATCCATTTTTTGCTTTCTGGGATATTTACCTGATACTGTAGACGAGCTTCTTGTGAACACAGCCGTCTCAAATATTGGGGTGGCTGTCTGTTTTTGATGTTAATTTCCGTAAGCTATAGGACCATAAGTGGAAGTGCCATAGGCTGTGTTGCTTTGTTTCTTTCGTGTTTCAGGAAACACCATACACTTCTCCAGGGTGGCTGCTGGCAATTTACATCCTGCCAATCAGCATAACAAGGCTCCCTGTTCTCCATATCCTGTCCTACCTTTCTGGATTTTACACTTTTTTCAGATGGCCCTTTTGCCCGGGGGGCAGTGAGACTTCATTGTAGTGCAGATTTCATTTACAGGCTTGCTTGGTTGGCCAAAAAGGGCGTATGCGTTTTTTCCTGAATATATTCAGGAAAAAACGCATACGCCCTTTTTGGCGAAGTGCATCATTGTCGACGTTCTGCCTCTTTTCCTATGCTTTCAGGGCAATTCCTGTCTACCCCCTGCAATCGTTTTCCTGAAATTCTGCCCCGCTTTCAAGTCCCCTTCGCAGGCTTACTTCAATATATTTTTGGAGGAAAGCTGTCATTTATAACTCTGCAGGTTTGTGAATTACAGTGCCCCTGAGCTCCTTTCTTCAACTCGCTTTCTTGTGAGCTGGGCACAAAACCGCAGGATTGCTTCAGGCCCTAATCTGTTTCCAGCAGGGCACACTGAGCCTTTGTTTAATTCCTCTTCCTGGTGGGCAATGAGCGTTACATTTGCCCGTGCAGACACCTACAGCTAGTCTCTCATTGGTTCTCCCTATTCCTGTTCATTTTGCACAGAAATTGCAAGCTGTGCCAAAGAGGAGGTTAAAGGCACTGACTCTCCAAGCGGGGAGAGTGTTAGTAAAGCATCTGGAATGGTGAACCCGAGGACCAGGATACGAAAACTGAGATGCATTTTAAATCATTTCCCAATCACATGGTGGACGATACTCTTGGTTTCCCATGCATGTTTTAGCTGGAGGAAGAATCCCTTGAACCTGGAGAGTTGGGACCCATGGAATGGGTACCATGCAGTATGACTTCAAAGGGTCTGCATTTGCTCACCGAAACTCACCAATGCTATCAGCCTGAAGTGTCCAGCCTTATGTCTCAACCAGCTCTGGGTGTAGATGTGTTAAATCCCGGTTGCATCACATGCCCTGAGTGAATTATTTAAGAATTGCTCTCTATTTCACTGTCTTTATGATTTTTTTTTGAAATTTATTTTGATAATGGGATTTATCGGATTTTCACTGCTGCGTTTATGCCGCTGTACACACGCTTGATTCTCTTACGGAGACATATATATCCATGGGTTTTAAGATTCTTCCTAGTCAGGTATATTCCTAGGCGTTGAATATGTGGTGTTGGGTCCATTTCGTTGAGCAAGGAGTAGGTCTTGTCTATTACATATTTGGCTTATGGAAAGTTATCTGTGCTAATTTCAGTCTCTGGTTTTATGAAGCACCCCAACGCACCTTTCCCCATAAGCAAGCACTAGTTGGTTTTCTAAATTTGAGACCCTGTTCTGTTTTGTAATTCAGTTCATGTGTAGTCAAGTTTACATTCCGTGTATTAGTGATATCTTATGATGTTTCTTTTTCTGTGTGACGTAGTTCACGTAGAATCACCGTACCTGCATCCACTCACTATGCCGCTACGGGCCTGATGACACAGATTTCATTGCTGAGTGATATTGCATTGTACGTACGTGCCACAACTTCTTTATCCATATTTTGCTTTCTGGGATACTTACCTGTTACTGTAGACGAGCTTCTTGTGAACACAGCCGTCCCAAATATTGGGGTGGCTGTCTGTTTTTGATTTTAATTTCCGTAAGCTATAGGACCATAAGTGGAAGTGCCATAGACTGTGTTGCTTTGTTTCTTATGTGTTTCAGGAAACACCATACACTTCTCCAGGCTGGCTGCTGGCAATTTACATCCTGCCAATCAGCATAACAAGGCTCCCTGTTCTCCATATCCTGTCCTACCTTTCTGGATTTTACACTTTTTTCAGATGGCCCTCTTGCCCGGGGGGCAGTGAGACTTCATTGTAGTGCAGATTTCCTTTACAGGCTTGCTTGGTTGGCCAAAAAGGGCCTATGCGTTTTTTCCTGAATATATTCAGGAAAAAACGCATACGCCCTTTTTGGCCAAGTGCATCATTGTCGACGTTCTGCCTCTTTTCCTATGCTTTCAGGGCAATTCCAGTCTACCCCCTGCAATCGTTTTCCTGAAATTCTGCCCCGCTTTCAAGTCCCCTTCGCAGGCTTACTTCAATATATTTTTGGAGGATAGCTGTCATTTATAACTCTGCAGGTTTGTGAATTACAGTGCCCCTGAGCTCCTTTCTTCAACTCGCTTTCTTGTGAACTGGGCACAAAACCGCAGGATTGCTTCAGGCCCTAATCTGTTTCGGGCAGGGCATGCTGAGCCTTTGGTAAATTCCTCTTCCTGGTGGGAAATGAGCGTTACATTTGCCCGTGCAGACACCTACAGCTAGTCTCTCATTGGTTCTCCCTATTCCTGTTCATCTTGCACAGAAATTGCAAGCTGTGCCAAACAGGAGGTTAAAGGCACTGACTCTCCAAGCAGGGAGACTGTTAGTAAATCATCTGGAATGGTGATCCCGAGGACCAGGATACGAAAACTGAGATGCATTTTAAATCATTTCCCCATAACACGGTGGACCATACTGTGGGTTTCACATGCATGTTTTAGCTGGAGGAAGAATCCCTTGAACCTGAAGAGTTGGGACCCATGGAATAGGTACCATACAGTATGACTTCAAAGGGTGTGCATTTGCTCACCTAAACTCACCAATGCTATCAGCCTGAAGTGTCCAGCCTTATGTCTCAACCAGCTCTGGGTGTAGATGTGGTCAATCCCGGTTGCATCACATGCCCTGAGTGAATTATTTAAGAATTGCTCTCTATTTCACTGTCTTTGTGTTTTGTTTTCGAAATTTATTTTGATAATGGGATTTATCGGATTTTCACTGCTGCCTTTCGGCCGCTGTACACACCCTTGATTCTCTTACGGAGACATATATATCCATGGGTTTTAAGATTCTTCCTAGTCAGGTATATTCCTAGGCGTTGAATATGTGGTGTTGGGTCCATTTCGTTGAGCAAGGAGTAGGTCTTGTCTATTACATATTGGGCTTATGGAAAGTTATCTGTGCTAATTTCAGTCTCTGGTTTTATGCAGCACCCCAAGGCACCTTTCCCCATAAGCAAGCACTAGTTGGTTTTCTAAATTTGAGACCCTTTTCTATTTTGTAATTCAGTTCATGTGTAGTCAAGTTTACATTCCGTGTATTCGTGATATCTTATGATGTTTCTTTTTCTGTGTGACGTAGTTCACGTAGAATCACCGTACCTGCATCCACTCACTATGCCGCTATGGGCCTGATGACACAGATTTCATTGCTGAGTGATATTGCATTGTACGTACGTGCCACAAGTTCTTTATCCATTTTTTGCTTTCTGGGATATTTACCTGATACTGTAGACGAGCTTCTTGTGAACACAGCCGTCTCAAATATTGGGGTGGCTGTCTGTTTTTGATTTTAATTTCCGTAAGCTATAGGACCATAAGTGGAAGTGCCATAGGCTGTGTTGCTTTGTTTCTTTCGTGTTTCAGGAAACACCATACACTTCTCCAGGGTGGCTGCTGGCAATTTACATCCTGCCAATCAGCATAACAAGGCTCCCTGTTCTCCATATCCTGTCCTACCTTTCTGGATTTTACACTTTTTTCAGATGGCCCTTTTGCCAGGGGGGCAGTGAGACTTCATTGTAGTGCAGATTTCATTTACAGGCTTGCTTGGTTGGCCAAAAAGGGCGTATGCGTTTTTTCCTGAATATATTCAGGAAAAAACGCATATGCCCTTTTTGGCCAAGTGCATCATTGTCGACGTTCTGCCTCTTTTCCTATGCTTTCAGGGCAATTCCAGTCTACCCCCTGCAATCGTTTTCCTGAAATTCTGCCCCGCTTTCAAGTCCCCTTCGCAGGCTTACTTCAATATATTTTTGGAGGAAAGCTGTCATTTATAACTCTGCAGGTTTGTGAATTACAGTGCCCCTGAGCTCCTTTCTTCAACTCGCTTTCTTGTGAGCTGGGCACAAAACCGCAGGATTGCTTCAGGCCCTAATCTGTTTCTAGCAGGGCACACTGAGCCTTTGTTTAATTCCTCTTCCTGGTGGGCAATGAGCGTTACATTTGCCCGTGCAGACACCTACAGCTAGTCTCTCATTGGTTCTCCCTATTCCTGTTCATTTTGCACAGAAATTGCAAGCTGTGCCAAAGAGGAGGTTAAAGGCACTGACTCTCCAAGCGGGGAGAGTGTTAGTAAAGCATCTGGAATGGTGAACCCGAGGACCAGGATACGAAAACTGAGATGCATTTTAAATCATTTCCCAATTACATGGTGGATGATACTCTTGGTTTCCCATGCATGTTTTAGCTGGAGGAAGAATCCCTTGAACCTGGAGAGTTGGGACCCATGGAATGGGTACCATGCAGTATGACTTCAAAGGGTCTGCATTTGCTCACCGAAACTCACCAATGCTATCAGCCTGAAGTGTCCAGCCTTATGTCTCAACCAGCTCTGGGTGTAGATGTGTTAAATCCCGGTTGCATCACATGCCCTGAGTGAATTATTTAAGAATTGCTCTCTATTTCACTGTCTTTATGATTTTTTTTTGAAATTTATTTTGATAATGTGATTTATCGGATTTTCACTGCTGCGTTTATGCCACTGTACACACGCTTGATTCTCTTACGGAGACATATATATCCATGGGTTTTAAGATTCTTCCTAGTCAGGTATATTCCTAGGCGTTGAATATGTGGTGTTGGGTCCATTTCGTTGAGCAAGGAGTAGGTCTTGTCTATTACATATTTGGCTTATGGAAAGTTATCTGTGCTAATTTCAGTCTCTGGTTTTCTGAAGCACCCCAACGCACCTTTCCCCATAAGCAAGCACTAGTTGGTTTTCTAAATTTGAGACCCTGTTCTGTTTTGTAATTCAGTTCATGTGTAGTCAAGTTTACATTCCGTGTATTAGTGATATCTTATGATGTTTCTTTTTCTGTGTGACGTAGTTCACGTAGAATCACCGTACCTGCATCCACTCACTATGCCGCTACGGGCCTGATGACACAGATTTCATTGCTGAGTGATATTGCATTGTACGTACGTGCCACAACTTCTTTATCCATATTTTGCTTTCTGGGATATTTACCTGTTACTGTAGACGAGCTTCTTGTGAACACAGCCGTCCCAAATATTGGGGTGGCTGTCTGTTTTTGATTTTAATTTCCGTAAGCTATAGGACCATAAGTGGAAGTGCCATAGACTGTGTTGCTTTGTTTCTTATGTGTTTCAGGAAACACCATACACTTCTCCAGGCTGGCTGCTGGCAATTTACATCCTGCCAATCAGCATAACAAGGCTCCCTGTTCTCCATATCCTGTCCTACCTTTCTGGATTTTACACTTTTTTCAGATGGCCCTCTTGCCCGGGGGGCAGTGAGACTTCATTGTAGTGCAGATTTCCTTTACAGGCTTGCTTGGTTGGCCAAAAAGGGCGTATGCGTTTTTTCCTGAATATATTCAGGAAAAAACGCATACGCCCTTTTTGGCCAAGTGCATCATTGTCGACGTTCTGCCTCTTTTCCTATGCTTTCAGGGCAATTCCAGTCTACCCCCTGCAATCGTTTTCCTGAAATTCTGCCCCGCTTTCAAGTCCCCTTCGCAGGCTTACTTCAATATATTTTTGGAGGATAGCTGTCATTTATAACTCTGCAGGTTTGTGAATTACAGTGCCCCTGAGCTCCTTTCTTCAACTCGCTTTCTTGTGAACTGGGCACAAAACCGCAGGATTGCTTCAGGCCCTAATCTGTTTCGGGCAGGGCATGCTGAGCCTTTGGTAAATTCCTCTTCCTGGTGGGAAATGAGCGTTACATTTGCCCGTGCAGACACCTACAGCTAGTCTCTCATTGGTTCTCCCTATTCCTGTTCATCTTGCACAGAAATTGCAAGCTGTGCCAAACAGGAGGTTAAAGGCACTGACTCTCCAAGCAGGGAGACTGTTAGTAAATCATCTGGAATGGTGAACCCGAGGACCAGGATACGAAAACTGAGATGCATTTTAAATCATTTCCCCATAACACGGTGGACCATACTGTGGGTTTCACATGCATGTTTTAGCTGGAGGAAGAATCCCTTGAACCTGAAGAGTTGGGACCCATGGAATAGGTACCATACAGTATGACTTCAAAGGGTGTGCATTTGCTCACCTAAACTCACCAATGCTATCAGCCTGAAGTGTCCAGCCTTATGTCTCAACCAGCTCTGGGTGTAGATGTGGTCAATCCCGGTTGCATCACATGCCCTGAGTGAATTATTTAAGAATTGCTCTCTATTTCACTGTCTTTATGATTTTTTTTTGAAATTTATTTTGATAATGGGATTTATCGGATTTTCACTGCTGCGTTTATGCCGCTGTACACACGCTTGATTCTCTTACGGAGACATATATATCCATGGGTTTTAAGATTCTTCCTAGTCAGGTATATTCCTAGGCGTTGAATATGTGGTGTTGGGTCCATTTCGTTGAGCAAGGAGTAGGTCTTGTCTATTACATATTTGGCTTATGGAAAGTTATCTGTGCTAATTTCAGTCTCTGGTTTTATGAAGCACCCCAACGCACCTTTCCCCATAAGCAAGCACTAGTTGGTTTTCTAAATTTGAGACCCTGTTCTGTTTTGTAATTCAGTTCATGTGTAGTCAAGTTTACATTCCGTGTATTAGTGATATCTTATGATGTTTCTTTTTCTGTGTGACGTAGTTCACGTAGAATCACCGTACCTGCATCCACTCACTATGCCGCTACGGGCCTGATGACACAGATTTCATTGCTGAGTGATATTGCATTGTATGTACGTGCCACAACTTCTTTATCCATATTTTGCTTTCTGGGATATTTACCTGTTACTGTAGACGAGCTTCTTGTGAACACAGCCGTCCCAAATATTGGGGTGGCTGTCTGTTTTTGATTTTAATTTCCGTAAGCTATAGGACCATAAGTGGAAGTGCCATAGACTGTGTTGCTTTGTTTCTTATGTGTTTCAGGAAACACCATACACTTCTCCAGGCTGGCTGCTGGCAATTTACATCCTGCCAATCAGCATAACAAGGCTCCCTGTTCTCCATATCCTGTCCTACCTTTCTGGATTTTACACTTTTTTCAGATGGCCCTCTTGCCCGGGGGGCAGTGAGACTTCATTGTAGTGCAGATTTCCTTTACAGGCTTGCTTGGTTGGCCAAAAAGGGCGTATGCGTTTTTTCCTGAATATATTCAGGAAAACACGCATACGCCCTTTTTGGCCAAGTGCATCATTGTCGACGTTCTGCCTCTTTTCCTATGCTTTCAGGGCAATTCCAGTCTACCCCCTGCAATCGTTTTCCTGAAATTCTGCCCCGCTTTCAAGTCCCCTTCGCAGGCTTACTTCAATATATTTTTGGAGGATAGCTGTCATTTATAACTCTGCAGGTTTGTGAATTACAGTGCCCCTGAGCTCCTTTCTTCAACTCGCTTTCTTGTGAACTGGGCACAAAACCGCAGGATTGCTTCAGGCCCTAATCTGTTTCGGGCAGGGCATGCTGAGCCTTTGGTAAATTCCTCTTCCTGGTGGGAAATGAGCGTTACATTTGCCCGTGCAGACACCTACAGCTAGTCTCTCATTGGTTCTCCCTATTCCTGATCATCTTGCACAGAAATTGCAAGCTGTGCCAAACAGGAGGTTAAAGGCACTGACTCTCCAAGCAGGGAGACTGTTAGTAAATCATCTGGAATGGTGAACCCGAGGACCAGGATACGAAAACTGAGATGCATTTTAAATCATTTCCCCATAACACGGTGGACCATACTGTGGGTTTCACATGCATGTTTTAGCTGGAGGAAGAATCCCTTGAACCTGA
This sequence comes from Phocoena phocoena, assembly GCF_963924675.1. Lineage (NCBI taxonomy): Eukaryota > Metazoa > Chordata > Mammalia > Artiodactyla > Phocoenidae > Phocoena > Phocoena phocoena. The sequence continues at coordinate 92,100 of NW_027077769.1, read as the reverse complement.
AGAGTTGGGACCCATGGAATAGGTACCATACAGTATGACTTCAAAGGGTGTGCATTTGCTCACCTAAACTCACCAATGCTATCAGCCTGAAGTGTCCAGCCTTATGTCTCAACCAGCTCTGGGTGTAGATGTGGTCAATCCCGGTTGCATCACATGCCCTGAGTGAATTATTTAAGAATTGCTCTCTATTTCACTGTCTTTGTGTTTTGTTTTCGAAATTTATTTTGATAATGGGATTTATCGGATTTTCACTGCTGCCTTTCGGCCGCTGTACACACCCTTGATTCTCTTACGGAGACATATATATCCATGGGTTTTAAGATTCTTCCTAGTCAGGTATATTCCTAGGCGTTGAATATGTGGTGTTGGGTCCATTTCGTTGAGCAAGGAGTAGGTCTTGTCTATTACATATTGGGCTTATGGAAAGTTATCTGTGCTAATTTCAGTCTCTGGTTTTATGCAGCACCCCAAGGCACCTTTCCCCATAAGCAAGCACTAGTTGGTTTTCTAAATTTGAGACCCTTTTCTATTTTGTAATTCAGTTCATGTGTAGTCAAGTTTACATTCCGTGTATTCGTGATATCTTATGATGTTTCTTTTTCTGTGTGACGTAGTTCACGTAGAATCACCGTACCTGCATCCACTCACTATGCCGCTATGGGCCTGATGACACAGATTTCATTGCTGAGTGATATTGCATTGTACGTACGTGCCACAAGTTCTTTATCCATTTTTTGCTTTCTGGGATATTTACCTGATACTGTAGACGAGCTTCTTGTGAACACAGCCGTCTCAAATATTGGGGTGGCTGTCTGTTTTTGATTTTAATTTCCGTAAGCTATAGGACCATAAGTGGAAGTGCCATAGGCTGTGTTGCTTTGTTTCTTTCGTGTTTCAGGAAACACCATACATTTCTCCAGGGTGGCTGCTGGCAATTTACATCCTGCCAATCAGCATAACAAGGCTCCCTGTTCTCCACATCCTGTCCTACCTTTCTGGATATTACACTTTTTCAGATGGCCCTTTTGCCAGGGGGGCAGTGAGACTTCATTGTAGTGCAGATTTCATTTACAGGCTTGCTTGGTTGGCCAAAAAGGGCGTATGCGTTTTTTCCTGAATATATTCAGGAAAAAACGCATACGCCCTTTTTGGCCAAGTGCATCATTGTCGACGTTCTGCCTCTTTTCCTATGCTTTCAGGGCAATTCCAGTCTACCCCCTGCAATCGTTTTCCTGAAATTCTGCCCCGCTTTCAAGTCCCCTTCGCAGGCTTACTTCAATATATTTTTGGAGGAAAGCTGTCATTTATAACTCTGCAGGTTTGTGAATTACAGTGCCCCTGAGCTCCTTTCTTCAACTCGCTTTCTTGTGAGCTGGGCACAAAACCGCAGGATTGCTTCAGGCCCTAATCTGTTTCCAGCAGGGCACACTGAGCCTTTGTTTAATTCCTCTTCCTGGTGGGCAATGAGCGTTACATTTGCCCGTGCAGACACCTACAGCTAGTCTCTCATTGGTTCTCCCTATTCCTGTTCATTTTGCACAGAAATTGCAAGCTGTGCCAAAGAGGAGGTTAAAGGCACTGACTCTCCAAGTGGGGAGAGTGTTAGTAAAGCATCTGGAATGGTGAACCCGAGGACCAGGATACGAAAACTGAGATGCATTTTAAATCATTTCCCAATCACATGGTGGACGATACTCTTGGTTTCCCATGCATGTTTTAGCTGGAGGAAGAATCCCTTGAACCTGGAGAGTTGGGACCCATGGAATGGGTACCATGCAGTATGACTTCAAAGGGTCTGCATTTGCTCACCGAAACTCACCAATGCTATCAGCCTGAAGTGTCCAGCCTTATGTCTCAACCAGCTCTGGGTGTAGATGTGTTAAATCCCGGTTGCATCACATGCCCTGAGTGAATTATTTAAGAATTGCTCTCTATTTCACTGTCTTTATGATTTTTTTTTGAAATTTATTTTGATAATGGGATTTATCGGATTTTCACTGCTGCGTTTATGCCGCTGTACACACGCTTGATTCTCTTACGGAGACATATATATCCATGGGTTTTAAGATTCTTCCTAGTCAGGTATATTCCTAGGCGTTGAATATGTGGTGTTGGGTCCATTTCGTTGAGCAAGGAGTAGGTCTTGTCTATTACATATTTGGCTTATGGAAAGTTATCTGTGCTAATTTCAGTCTCTGGTTTTATGAAGCACCCCAACGCACCTTTCCCCATAAGCAAGCACTAGTTGGTTTTCTAAATTTGAGACCCTGTTCTGTTTTGTAATTCAGTTCATGTGTAGTCAAGTTTACATTCCGTGTATTAGTGATATCTTATGATGTTTCTTTTTCTGTGTGACGTAGTTCACGTAGAATCACCGTACCTGCATCCACTCACTATGCCGCTACGGGCCTGATGACACAGATTTCATTGCTGAGTGATATTGCATTGTACGTACGTGCCACAACTTCTTTATCCATATTTTGCTTTCTGGGATATTTACCTGTTACGGTAGACGAGCTTCTTGTGAACACAGCCGTCCCAAATATTGGGGTGGCTGTCTGTTTTTGATTTTAATTTCCGTAAGCTATAGGACCATAAGTGGAAGTGCCATAGGCTGTGTTGCTTTGTTTCTTATGTGTTTCAGGAAACACCATACACTTCTCCAGGCTGGCTGCTGGCAATTTACATCCTGCCAATCAGCATAACAAGGCTCCCTGTTCTCCATATCCTGTCCTACCTTTCTGGATTTTACACTTTTTTCAGATGGCCCTCTTGCCCGGGGGGCAGTGAGACTTCATTGTAGTGCAGATTTCCTTTACAGGCTTGCTTGGTTGGCCAAAAAGGGCGTATGCGTTTTTTCCTGAATATATTCAGGAAAAAACGCATACGCCCTTTTTGGCCAAGTGCATCATTGTCGACGTTCTGCCTCTTTTCCTATGCTTTCAGGGCAATTCCAGTCTACCCCCTGCAATCGTTTTCCTGAAATTCTGCCCCGCTTTCAAGTCCCCTTCGCAGGCTTACTTCAATATATTTTTGGAGGATAGCTGTCATTTATAACTCTGCAGGTTTGTGAATTACAGTGCCCCTGAGCTCCTTTCTTCAACTCGCTTTCTTGTGAACTGGGCACAAAACCGCAGGATTGCTTCAGGCCCTAATCTGTTTCGGGCAGGGCATGCTGAGCCTTTGGTAAATTCCTCTTCCTGGTGGGAAATGAGCGTTACATTTGCCCGTGCAGACACCTACAGCTAGTCTCTCATTGGTTCTCCCTATTCCTGTTCATCTTGCACAGAAATTGCAAGCTGTGCCAAACAGGAGGTTAAAGGCACTGACTCTCCAAGCAGGGAGACTGTTAGTAAATCATCTGGAATGGTGAACCCGAGGACCAGGATACGAAAACTGAGATGCATTTTAAATCATTTCCCCATAACACGGTGGACCATACTGTGGGTTTCACATGCATGTTTTAGCTGGAGGAAGAATCCCTTGAACCTGAAGAGTTGGGACCCATGGAATAGGTACCATACAGTATGACTTCAAAGGGTGTGCATTTGCTCACCTAAACTCACCAATGCTATCAGCCTGAAGTGTCCAGCCTTATGTCTCAACCAGCTCTGGGTGTAGATGTGGTCAATCCCGGTTGCATCACATGCCCTGAGTGAATTATTTAAGAATTGCTCTCTATTTCACTGTCTTTGTGTTTTGTTTTCGAAATTTATTTTGATAATGGGATTTATCGGATTTTCACTGCTGCCTTTCGGCCGCTGTACACACCCTTGATTCTCTTACGGAGACATATATATCCATGGGTTTTAAGATTCTTCCTAGTCAGGTATATTCCTAGGCGTTGAATATGTGGTGTTGGGTCCATTTCGTTGAGCAAGGAGTAGGTCTTGTCTATTACATATTTGGCTTATGGAAAGTTATCTGTGCTAATTTCAGTCTCTGGTTTTATGAAGCACCCCAACGCACCTTTCCCCATAAGCAAGCACTAGTTGGTTTTCTAAATTTGAGACCCTGTTCTGTTTTGTAATTCAGTTCATGTGTAGTCAAGTTTACATTCCGTGTATTAGTGATATCTTATGATGTTTCTTTTTCTGTGTGACGTAGTTCACGTAGAATCACCGTACCTGCATCCACTCACTATGCCGCTACGGGCCTGATGACACAGATTTCATTGCTGAGTGATATTGCATTGTACGTACGTGCCACAACTTCTTTATCCATATTTTGCTTTCTGGGATATTTACCTGTTACTGTAGACGAGCTTCTTGTGAACACAGCCGTCCCAAATATTGGGGTGGCTGTCTGTTTTTGATTTTAATTTCCGTAAGCTATAGGACCATAAGTGGAAGTGCCATAGGCTGTGTTGCTTTGTTTCTTATGTGTTTCAGGAAACACCATACACTTCTCCAGGCTGGCTGCTGGCAATTTACATCCTGCCAATCAGCATAACAAGGCTCCCTGTTCTCCATATCCTGTCCTACCTTTCTGGATTTTACACTTTTTTCAGATGGCCCTCTTGCCCGGGGGGCAGTGAGACTTCATTGTAGTGCAGATTTCCTTTACAGGCTTGCTTGGTTGGCCAAAAAGGGCGTATGCGTTTTTTCCTGAATATATTCAGGAAAACACGCATACGCCCTTTTTGGCCAAGTGCATCATTGTCGACGTTCTGCCTCTTTTCCTATGCTTTCAGGGCAATTCCAGTCTACCCCCTGCAATCGTTTTCCTGAAATTCTGCCCCGCTTTCAAGTCCCCTTCGCAGGCTTACTTCAATATATTTTTGGAGGATAGCTGTCATTTATAACTCTGCAGGTTTGTGAATTACAGTGCCCCTGAGCTCCTTTCTTCAACTCGCTTTCTTGTGAACTGGGCACAAAACCGCAGGATTCCTTCAGGCCCTAATCTGTTTCGGGCAGGGCATGCTGAGCCTTTGGTAAATTCCTCTTCCTGGTGGGAAATGAGCGTTACATTTGCCCGTGCAGACACCTACAGCTAGTCTCTCATTGGTTCTCCCTATTCCTGATCATCTTGCACAGAAATTGCAAGCTGTGCCAAACAGGAGGTTAAAGGCACTGACTCTCCAAGCAGGGAGACTGTTAGTAAATCATCTGGAATGGTGAACCCGAGGACCAGGATACGAAAACTGAGATGCATTTTAAATCATTTCCCCATAACACGGTGGACCATACTGTGGGTTTCACATGCATGTTTTAGCTGGAGGAAGAATCCCTTGAACCTGAAGAGTTGGGACCCATGGAATAGGTACCATACAGTATGACTTCAAAGGGTGTGCATTTGCTCACCTAAACTCACCAATGCTATCAGCCTGAAGTGTCCAGCCTTATGTCTCAACCAGCTCTGGGTGTAGATGTGGTCAATCCCGGTTGCATCACATGCCCTGAGTGAATTATTTAAGAATTGCTCTCTATTTCACTGTCTTTGTGTTTTGTTTTCGAAATTTATTTTGATAATGGGATTTATCGGATTTTCACTGCTGCCTTTCGGCCGCTGTACACACCCTTGATTCTCTTACGGAGACATATATATCCATGGGTTTTAAGATTCTTCCTAGTCAGGTATATTCCTAGGCGTTGAATATGTGGTGTTGGGTCCATTTCGTTGAGCAAGGAGTAGGTCTTGTCTATTACATATTGGGCTTATGGAAAGTTATCTGTGCTAATTTCAGTCTCTGGTTTTATGCAGCACCCCAAGGCACCTTTCCCCATAAGCAAGCACTAGTTGGTTTTCTAAATTTGAGACCCTTTTCTATTTTGTAATTCAGTTCATGTGTAGTCAAGTTTACATTCCGTGTATTCGTGATATCTTATGATGTTTCTTTTTCTGTGTGACGTAGTTCACGTAGAATCACCGTACCTGCATCCACTCACTATGCCGCTATGGGCCTGATGACACAGATTTCATTGCTGAGTGATATTGCATTGTACGTACGTGCCACAAGTTCTTTATCCATTTTTTGCTTTCTGGGATATTTACCTGATACTGTAGACGAGCTTCTTGTGAACACAGCCGTCTCAAATATTGGGGTGGCTGTCTGTTTTTGATTTTAATTTCCGTAAGCTATAGGACCATAAGTGGAAGTGCCATAGGCTGTGTTTCTTTGTTTCTTTCGTGTTTCAGGAAACACCATACACTTCTCCAGGGTGGCTGCTGGCAATTTACATCCTGCCAATCAGCATAACAAGGCTCCCTGTTCTCCATATCCTGTCCTACCTTTCTGGATATTACACTTTTTTCAGATGGCCCTTTTGCCAGGGGGGCAGTGAGACTTCATTGTAGTGCAGATTTCATTTACAGGCTTGCTTGGTTGGCCAAATAGGGCGTATGCGTTTTTTCCTGAATATATTCAGGAAAAAACGCATACGCCCTTTTTGGCCAAGTGCATCATTGTCGACGTTCTGCCTCTTTTCCTATGCTTTCAGGGCAATTCCAGTCTACCCCCTGCAATCGTTTTCCTGAAATTCTGCCCCGCTTTCAAGTCCCCTTCGCAGGCTTACTTCAATATATTTTTGGAGGAAAGCTGTCATTTATAACTCTGCAGGTTTGTGAATTACAGTGCCCCTGAGCTCCTTTCTTCAACTCGCTTTCTTGTGAGCTGGGCACAAAACCGCAGGATTGCTTCAGGCCCTAATCTGTTTCCAGCAGGGCACACTGAGCCTTTGTTTAATTCCTCTTCCTGGTGGGCAATGAGCGTTACATTTGCCCGTGCAGACACCTACAGCTAGTCTCTCATTGGTTCTCCCTATTCCTGTTCATTTTGCACAGAAATTGCAAGCTGTGCCAAAGAGGAGGTTAAAGGCACTGACTCTCCAAGCGGGGAGAGTGTTAGTAAAGCATCTGGAATGGTGAACCCGAGGACCAGGATACGAAAACTGAGATGCATTTTAAATCATTTCCCAATCACATGGTGGACGATACTCTTGGTTTCCCATGCATGTTTTAGCTGGAGGAAGAATCCCTTGAACCTGGAGAGTTGGGACCCATGGAATGGGTACCATGCAGTATGACTTCAAAGGGTCTGCATTTGCTCACCGAAACTCACCAATGCTATCAGCCTGAAGTGTCCAGCCTTATGTCTCAACCAGCTCTGGGTGTAGATGTATTAAATCCCGGTTGCATCACATGCCCTGAGTGAATTATTTAAGAATTGCTCTCTATTTCACTGTCTTTATGATTTTTTTTTGAAATTTATTTTGATAATGGGATTTATCGGATTTTCACTGCTGCGTTTATGCCGCTGTACACACGCTTGATTCTCTTACGGAGACATATATATCCATGGGTTTTAAGATTCTTCCTAGTCAGGTATATTCCTAGGCGTTGAATATGTGGTGTTGGGTCCATTTCGTTGAGCAAGGAGTAGGTCTTGTCTATTACATATTTGGCTTATGGAAAGTTATCTGTGCTAATTTCAGTCTCTGGTTTTATGAAGCACCCCAACGCACCTTTCCCCATAAGCAAGCACTAGTTGGTTTTCTAAATTTGAGACCCTGTTCTGTTTTGTAATTCAGTTCATGTGTAGTCAAGTTTACATTCCGTGTATTAGTGATATCTTATGATGTTTCTTTTTCTGTGTGACGTAGTTCACGTAGAATCACCGTACCTGCATCCACTCACTATGCCGCTACGGGCCTGATGACACAGATTTCATTGCTGAGTGATATTGCATTGTACGTACGTGCCACAACTTCTTTATCCATATTTTGCTTTCTGGGATATTTACCTGTTACTGTAGACGAGCTTCTTGTGAACACAGCCGTCCCAAATATTGGGGTGGCTGTCTGTTTTTGATTTTAATTTCCGTAAGCTATAGGACCATAAGTGGAAGTGCCATAGACTGTGTTGCTTTGTTTCTTATGTGTTTCAGGAAACACCATACACTTCTCCAGGCTGGCTGCTGGCAATTTACATCCTGCCAATCAGCATAACAAGGCTCCCTGTTCTCCATATCCTGTCCTACCTTTCTGGATTTTACACTTTTTTCAGATGGCCCTCTTGCCCGGGGGGCAGTGAGACTTCATTGTAGTGCAGATTTCCTTTACAGGCTTGCTTGGTTGGCCAAAAAGGGCGTATGCGTTTTTTCCTGAATATATTCAGGAAAAAACGCATACGCCCTTTTTGGCCAAGTGCATCATTGTCGACGTTCTGCCTCTTTTCCTATGCTTTCAGGGCAATTCCAGTCTACCCCCTGCAATCGTTTTCCTGAAATTCTGCCCCGCTTTCAAGTCCCCTTCGCAGGCTTACTTCAATATATTTTTGGAGGATAGCTGTCATTTATAACTCTGCAGGTTTGTGAATTACAGTGCCCCTGAGCTCCTTTCTTCAACTCGCTTTCTTGTGAACTGGGCACAAAACCGCAGGATTGCTTCAGGCCCTAATTTGTTTCGGGCAGGGCATGCTGAGCCTTTGGTAAATTCCTCTTCCTGGTGGGAAATGAGCGTTACATTTGCCCGTGCAGACACCTACAGCTAGTCTCTCATTGGTTCTCCCTATTCCTGTTCATCTTGCACAGAAATTGCAAGCTGTGCCAAACAGGAGGTTAAAGGCACTGACTCTCCAAGCAGGGAGACTGTTAGTAAATCATCTGGAATGGTGAACCCGAGGACCAGGATACGAAAACTGAGATGCATTTTAAATCATTTCCCCATAACACGGTGGACCATACTGTGGGTTTCACATGCATGTTTTAGCTGGAGGAAGAATCCCTTGAACCTGAAGAGTTGGGACCCATGGAATAGGTACCATACAGTATGACTTCAAAGGGTGTGCATTTGCTCACCTAAACTCACCAATGCTATCAGCCTGAAGTGTCCAGCCTTATGTCTCAACCAGTTCTGGGTGTAGATGTGGTCAATCCCGGTTGCATCACATGCCCTGAGTGAATTATTTAAGAATTGCTCTCTATTTCACTGTCTTTGTGTTTTGTTTTCGAAATTTATTTTGATAATGGGATTTATCGGATTTTCACTGCTGCCTTTCGGCCGCTGTACACACCCTTGATTCTCTTACGGAGACATATATATCCATGGGTTTTAAGATTCTTCCTAGTCAGGTATATTCCTAGGCGTTGAATATGTGGTGTTGGGTCCATTTCGTTGAGCAAGGAGTAGGTCTTGTCTATTACATATTGGGCTTATGGAAAGTTATCTGTGCTAATTTCAGTCTCTGGTTTTATGCAGCACCCCAAGGCACCTTTCCCCATAAGCAAGCACTAGTTGGTTTTCTAAATTTGAGACCCTTTTCTATTTTGTAATTCAGTTCATGTGTAGTCAAGTTTACATTCCGTGTATTCATGATATCTTATGATATTTCTTTTTCTGTGTGACGTAGTTCACGTAGAATCACCGTACCTGCATCCACTCACTATGCCGCTATGGGCCTGATGACACAGATTTCATTGCTGAGTGATATTGCATTGTACGTACGTGCCACAAGTTCTTTATCCATTTTTTGCTTTCTGGGATATTTACCTGATACTGTAGACGAGCTTCTTGTGAACACAGCCGTCTCAAATATTGGGGTGGCTGTCTGTTTTTGATTTTAATTTCCGTAAGCTATAGGACCATAAGTGGAAGTGCCATAGGCTGTGTTGCTTTGTTTCTTTCGTGTTTCAGGAAACACCATACACTTCTCCAGGGTGGCTGCTGGCAATTTACATCCTGCCAATCAGCATAACAAGGCTCCCTGTTCTCCATATCCTGTCCTACCTTTCTGGATTTTACACTTTTTTCAGATGGCCCTTTTGCCCGGGGGGCAGTGAGACTTCATTGTAGTGCAGATTTCATTTACAGGCTTGCTTGGTTGGCCAAAAAGTGCGTATGCGTTTTTTCCTGAATATATTCAGGAAAAAACGCATACGCCCTTTTTGGCCAAGTGCATCATTGTCGACGTTCTGCCTCTTTTCCTATGCTTTCAGGGCAATTCCAGTCTACCCCCTGCAATCGTTTTCCTGAAATTCTGCCCCGCTTTCAAGTCCCCTTCGCAGGCTTACTTCAATATATTTTTGGAGGAAAGCTGTCATTTATAACTCTGCAGGTTTGTGAATTACAGTGCCCCTGAGCTCCTTTCTTCAACTCGCTTTCTTGTGAGCTGGGCACAAAACCGCAGGATTGCTTCAGGCCCTAATCTGTTTCCAGCAGGGCACACTGAGCCTTTGTTTAATTCCTCTTCCTGGTGGGCAATGAGCGTTACATTTGCCCGTGCAGACACCTACAGCTAGTCTCTCATTGGTTCTCCCTATTCCTGTTCATTTTGCACAGAAATTGCAAGCTGTGCCAAAGAGGAGGTTAAAGGCACTGACTCTCCAAGCGGGGAGAGTGTTAGTAAAGCATCTGGAATGGTGAACCCGAAGACCAGGATACGAAAACTGAGATGCATTTTAAATCATTTCCCAATCACATGGTGGACGATACTCTTGGTTTCCCATGCATGTTTTAGCTGGAGGAAAAATCCCTTGAACCTGGAGAGTTGGGACCCATGGAATGGGTACCATGCAGTATGACTTCAAAGGGTCTGCATTTGCTCACCGAAACTCACCAATGCTATCAGCCTGAAGTGTCCAGCCTTATGTCTCAACCAGCTCTGGGTGTAGATGTGTTAAATCCCGGTTGCATCACATGCCCTGAGTGAATTATTTAAGAATTGCTCTCTATTTCACTGTCTTTATGATTTTTTTTTGAAATTTATTTTGATAATGGGATTTATCGGATTTTCACTGCTGCGTTTATGCCGCTGTACACACGCTTGATTCTCTTACGGAGACATATATATCCATGGGTTTTAAGATTCTTCCTAGTCAGGTATATTCCTAGGCGTTGAATATGTGGTGTTGGGTCCATTTCGTTGAGCAAGGAGTAGGTCTTGTCTATTACATATTTGGCTTATGGAAAGTTATCTGTGCTAATTTCAGTCTCTGGTTTTATGAAGCACCCCAACGCACCTTTCCCCATAAGCAAGCACTAGTTGGTTTTCTAAATTTGAGACCCTGTTCTGTTTTGTAATTCAGTTCATGTGTAGTCAAGTTTACATTCCGTGTATTAGTGATATCTTATGATGTTTCTTTTTCTGTGTGACGTAGTTCACGTAGAATCACCGTACCTGCATCCACTCACTATGCCGCTACGGGCCTGATGACACAGATTTCATTGCTGAGTGATATTGCATTGTACGTACGTGCCACAACTTCTTTATCCATATTTTGCTTTCTGGGATATTTACCTGTTACTGTAGACGAGCTTCTTGTGAACACAGCCGTCCCAAATATTGGGGTGGCTGTCTGTTTTTGATTTTAATTTCCGTAAGCTATAGGACCATAAGTGGAAGTGCCATAGACTGTGTTGCTTTGTTTCTTATGTGTTTCAGGAAACACCATACACTACTCCAGGCTGGCTGCTGGCAATTTACATCCTGCCAATCAGCATAACAAGGCTCCCTGTTCTCCATATCCTGTCCTACCTTTCTGGATATTACACTTTTTTCAGATGGCCCTTTTGCCAGGGGGGCAGTGAGACTTCATTGTAGTGCAGATTTCATTTACAGGCTTGCTTGGTTGGCCAAATAGGGCGTATGCGTTTTTTCCTGAATATATTCAGGAAAAAACGCATACGCCCTTTTTGGCCAAGTGCATCATTGTCGACGTTCTGCCTCTTTTCCTATGCTTTCAGGGCAATTCCAGTCTACCCCCTGCAATCGTTTTCCTGAAATTCTGCCCCGCTTTCAAGTCCCCTTCGCAGGCTTACTTCAATATATTTTTGGAGGAAAGCTGTCATTTATAACTCTGCAGGTTTGTGAATTACAGTGCCCCTGAGCTCCTTTCTTCAACTCGCTTTCTTGTGAGCTGGGCACAAAACCGCAGGATTGCTTCAGGCCCTAATCTGTTTCCAGCAGGGCACACTGAGCCTTTGTTTAATTCCTCTTCCTGGTGGGCAATGAGCGTTACATTTGCCCGTGCAGACACCTACAGCTAGTCTCTCATTGGTTCTCCCTATTCCTGTTCATTTTGCACAGAAATTGCAAGCTGTGCCAAAGAGGAGGTTAAAGGCACTGACTCTCCAAGCGGGGAGAGTGTTAGTAAAGCATCTGGAATGGTGAACCCGAGGACCAGGATACGAAAACTGAGATGCATTTTAAATCATTTCCCAATCACATGGTGGACGATACTCTTGGTTTCCCATGCATGTTTTAGCTGGAGGAAGAATCCCTTGAACCTGGAGAGTTGGGACCCATGGAATGGGTACCATGCAGTATGACTTCAAAGGGTCTGCATTTGCTCACCGAAACTCACCAATGCTATCAGCCTGAAGTGTCCAGCCTTATGTCTCAACCAGCTCTGGGTGTAGATGTATTAAATCCCGGTTGCATCACATGCCCTGAGTGAATTATTTAAGAATTGCTCTCTATTTCACTGTCTTTATGATTTTTTTTTGAAATTTATTTTGATAATGGGATTTATCGGATTTTCACTGCTGCGTTTATGCCGCTGTACACACGCTTGATTCTCTTACGGAGACATATATATCCATGGGTTTTAAGATTCTTCCTAGTCAGGTATATTCCTAGGCGTTGAATATGTGGTGTTGGGTCCATTTCGTTGAGCAAGGAGTAGGTCTTGTCTATTACATATTTGGCTTATGGAAAGTTATCTGTGCTAATTTCAGTCTCTGGTTTTATGAAGCACCCCAACGCACCTTTCCCCATAAGCAAGCACTAGTTGGTTTTCTAAATTTGAGACCCTGTTCTGTTTTGTAATTCAGTTCATGTGTAGTCAAGTTTACATTCCGTGTATTAGTGATATCTTATGATGTTTCTTTTTCTGTGTGACGTAGTTCACGTAGAATCACCGTACCTGCATCCACTCACTATGCCGCTACGGGCCTGATGACACAGATTTCATTGCTGAGTGATATTGCATTGTACGTACGTGCCACAACTTCTTTATCCATATTTTGCTTTCTGGGATATTTACCTGTTACTGTAGACGAGCTTCTTGTGAACACAGCCGTCCCAAATATTGGGGTGGCTGTCTGTTTTTGATTTTAATTTCCGTAAGCTATAGGACCATAAGTGGAAGTGCCATAGGCTGTGTTGCTTTGTTTCTTATGTGTTTCAGGAAACACCATACACTTCTCCAGGCTGGCTGCTGGCAATTTACATCCTGCCAATCAGCATAACAAGGCTCCCTGTTCTCCATATCCTGTCCTACCTTTCTGGATTTTACACTTTTTTCAGATGGCCCTCTTGCCCGGGGGGCAGTGAGACTTCATTGTAGTGCAGATTTCCTTTACAGGCTTGCTTGGTTGGCCAAAAAGGGCGTATGCGTTTTTTCCTGAATATATTCAGGAAAAAACGCATACGCCCTTTTTGGCCAAGTGCATCATTGTCGACGTTCTGCCTCTTTTCCTATGCTTTCAGGGCAATTCCAGTCTACCCCCTGCAATCGTTTTCCTGAAATTCTGCCCCGCTTTCAAGTCCCCTTCGCAGGCTTACTTCAATATATTTTTGGAGGATAGCTGTCATTTATAACTCTGCAGGTTTGTGAATTACAGTGCCCCTGAGCTCCTTTCTTCAACTCGCTTTCTTGTGAACTGGGCACAAAACCGCAGGATTGCTTCAGGCCCTAATTTGTTTCGGGCAGGGCATGCTGAGCCTTTGGTAAATTCCTCTTCCTGGTGGGAAATGAGCGTTACATTTGCCCGTGCAGACACCTACAGCTAGTCTCTCATTGGTTCTCCCTATTCCTGTTCATCTTGCACAGAAATTGCAAGCTGTGCCAAACAGGAGGTTAAAGGCACTGACTCTCCAAGCAGGGAGACTGTTAGTAAATCATCTGGAATGGTGAACCCGAGGACCAGGATACGAAAACTGAGATGCATTTTAAATCATTTCCCCATAACACGGTGGACCATACTGTGGGTTTCACATGCATGTTTTAGCTGGAGGAAGAATCCCTTGAACCTGAAGAGTTGGGACCCATGGAATAGGTACCATACAGTATGACTTCAAAGGGTGTGCATTTGCTCACCTAAACTCACCAATGCTATCAGCCTGAAGTGTCCAGCCTTATGTCTCAACCAGTTCTGGGTGTAGATGTGGTCAATCCCGGTTGCATCACATGCCCTGAGTGAATTATTTAAGAATTGCTCTCTATTTCACTGTCTTTGTGTTTTGTTTTCGAAATTTATTTTGATAATGGGATTTATCGGATTTTCACTGCTGCCTTTCGGCCGCTGTACACACCCTTGATTCTCTTACGGAGACATATATATCCATGGGTTTTAAGATTCTTCCTAGTCAGGTATATTCCTAGGCGTTGAATATGTGGTGTTGGGTCCATTTCGTTGAGCAAGGAGTAGGTCTTGTCTATTACATATTGGGCTTATGGAAAGTTATCTGTGCTAATTTCAGTCTCTGGTTTTATGCAGCACCCCAAGGCACCTTTCCCCATAAGCAAGCACTAGTTGGTTTTCTAAATTTGAGACCCTTTTCTATTTTGTAATTCAGTTCATGTGTAGTCAAGTTTACATTCCGTGTATTCATGATATCTTATGATATTTCTTTTTCTGTGTGACGTAGTTCACGTAGAATCACCGTACCTGCATCCACTCACTATGCCGCTATGGGCCTGATGACACAGATTTCATTGCTGAGTGATATTGCATTGTACGTACGTGCCACAAGTTCTTTATCCATTTTTTGCTTTCTGGGATATTTACCTGATACTGTAGACGAGCTTCTTGTGAACACAGCCATCTCAAATATTGGGGTGGCTGTCTGTTTTTGATTTTAATTTCCGTAAGCTATAGGACCATAAGTGGAAGTGCCATAGGCTGTGTTGCTTTGTTTCTTTCGTGTTTCAGGAAACACCATACACTTCTCCAGGGTGGCTGCTGGCAATTTACATCCTGTCAATCAGCATAACAAGGCTCCCTGTTCTCCATATCCTGTCCTACCTTTCTGGATTTTACACTTTTTTCAGATGGCCCTTTTGCCCGGGGGGCAGTGAGACTTCATTGTAGTGCAGATTTCATTTACAGGCTTGCTTGGTTGGCCAAAAAGTGCGTATGCGTTTTTTCCTGAATATATTCAGGAAAAAACGCATACGCCCTTTTTGGCCAAGTGCATCATTGTCGACGTTCTGCCTCTTTTCCTATGCTTTCAGGGCAATTCCAGTCTACCCCCTGCAATCGTTTTCCTGAAATTCTGCCCCGCTTTCAAGTCCCCTTCGCAGGCTTACTTCAATATATTTTTGGAGGAAAGCTGTCATTTATAACTCTGCAGGTTTGTGAATTACAGTGCCCCTGAGCTCCTTTCTTCAACTCGCTTTCTTGTGAGCTGGGCACAAAACCGCAGGATTGCTTCAGGCCCTAATCTGTTTCCAGCAGGGCACACTGAGCCTTTGTTTAATTCCTCTTCCTGGTGGGCAATGAGCGTTACATTTGCCCGTGCAGACACCTACAGCTAGTCTCTCATTGGTTCTCCCTATTCCTGTTCATTTTGCACAGAAATTGCAAGCTGTGCCAAAGAGGAGGTTAAAGGCACTGACTCTCCAAGCGGGGAGAGTGTTAGTAAAGCATCTGGAATGGTGAACCCGAAGACCAGGATACGAAAACTGAGATGCATTTTAAATCATTTCCCAATCACATGGTGGACGATACTCTTGGTTTCCCATGCATGTTTTAGCTGGAGGAAAAATCCCTTGAACCTGGAGAGTTGGGACCCATGGAATGGGTACCATGCAGTATGACTTCAAAGGGTCTGCATTTGCTCACCGAAACTCACCAATGCTATCAGCCTGAAGTGTCCAGCCTTATGTCTCAACCAGCTCTGGGTGTAGATGTGTTAAATCCCGGTTGCATCACATGCCCTGAGTGAATTATTTAAGAATTGCTCTCTATTTCACTGTCTTTATGATTTTTTTTTGAAATTTATTTTGATAATGGGATTTATCGGATTTTCACTGCTGCGTTTATGCCGCTGTACACACGCTTGATTCTCTTACGGAGACATATATATCCATGGGTTTTAAGATTCTTCCTAGTCAGGTATATTCCTAGGCGTTGAATATGTGGTGTTGGGTCCATTTCGTTGAGCAAGGAGTAGGTCTTGTCTATTACATATTTGGCTTATGGAAAGTTATCTGTGCTAATTTCAGTCTCTGGTTTTATGAAGCACCCCAACGCACCTTTCCCCATAAGCAAGCACTAGTTGGTTTTCTAAATTTGAGACCCTGTTCTGTTTTGTAATTCAGTTCATGTGTAGTCAAGTTTACATTCCGTGTATTAGTGATATCTTATGATGTTTCTTTTTCTGTGTGACGTAGTTCACGTAGAATCACCGTACCTGCATCCACTCACTATGCCGCTACGGGCCTGATGACACAGATTTCATTGCTGAGTGATATTGCATTGTACGTACGTGCCACAACTTCTTTATCCATATTTTGCTTTCTGGGATATTTACCTGTTACTGTAGACGAGCTTCTTGTGAACACAGCCGTCCCAAATATTGGGGTGGCTGTCTGTTTTTGATTTTAATTTCCGTAAGCTATAGGACCATAAGTGGAAGTGCCATAGACTGTGTTGCTTTGTTTCTTATGTGTTTCAGGAAACACCATACACTACTCCAGGCTGGCTGCTGGCAATTTACATCCTGCCAATCAGCATAACAAGGCTCCCTGTTCTCCATATCCTGTCCTACCTTTCTGGATTTTACACTTTTTTCAGATGGCCCTCTTGCCCGGGGGGCAGTGAGACTTCATTGTAGTGCAGATTTCCTTTACAGGCTTGCTTGGTTGGCCAAAAAGGGCGTATGCGTTTTTTCCTGAATATATTCAGGAAAAAACGCATACGCCCTTTTTGGCCAAGTCCATCATTGTCGACGTTCTGCCTCTTTTCCTATGCTTTCAGGGCAATTCCAGTCTACCCCCTGCAATCGTTTTCCAGAAATTCTGCCCCGCTTTCAAGTCCCCTTCGCAGGCTTACTTCAATATATTTTTGGAGGATAGCTGTCATTTATAACTCTGCAGGTTTGTGAATTACAGTGCCCCTGAGCTCCTTTCTTCAACTCGCTTTCTTGTGATCTGGGCACAAAACCGCAGGATTGCTTCAGGCCCTAATCTGTTTCGGGCAGGGCATGCTGAGCCTTTGGTAAATTCCTCTTCCTGGTGGGAAATGAGCGTTACATTTGCCCGTGCAGACACCTACAGCTAGTCTCTCATTGGTTCTCCCTATTCCTGTTCATCTTGCACAGAAATTGCAAGCTGTGCCAAAGAGGAGGTTAAAGGCACTGACTCTCCAAGCAGGGAGACTGTTAGTAAATCATCTGGAATGGTGAACCCGAGGACCAGGATACGAAAACTGAGATGCATTTTAAATCATTTCCCCATAACACGGTGGACCATACTGTGGGTTTCACATGCATGTTTTAGCTGGAGGAAGAATCCCTTGAACCTGAAGAGTTGGGACCCATGGAATAGGTACCATACAGTATGACTTCAAAGGGTGTGCATTTGCTCACCTAAACTCACCAATGCTATCAGCCTGAAGTGTCCAGCCTTATGTCTCAACCAGCTCTGGGTGTAGATGTGGTCAATCCCGGTTGCATCACATGCCCTGAGTGAATTATTTAAGAATTGCTCTCTATTTCACTGTCTTTGTGTTTTGTTTTCGAAATTTATTTTGATAATGGGATTTATCGGATTTTCACTGCTGCCTTTCGGCCGCTGTACACACCCTTGATTCTCTTAGGGAGACATATATATCCATGGGTTTTAAGATTCTTCCTAGTCAGGTATATTCCTAGGCGTTGAATATGTGGTGTTGGGTCCATTTCGTTGAGCAAGGAGTAGGTCTTCTCTATTACATATTTGGCTTATGGAAAGTTATCTGTGCTAATTTCAGTCTCTGGTTTTATGAAGCACCCCAAGGCACCTTTCCCCATAAGCAAGCACTAGTTGGTTTTCTAAATTTGAGACCCTGTTCTGTTTTGTAATTCAGTTCATGTGTAGTCAAGTTTACATTCCGTGTATTTGTGATATCTTATGATGTTTCTTTTTCTGTGTGACGTAGTTCACGTAGAATCACCGTACCTGCATCCACTCACTATGCCGCTACGGGCCTGATGACACAGATTTCATTGCTGAGTGATATTGCATTGTACGTACGTGCCACAACTTCTTTATCCATATTTTGCTTTCTGGGATATTTACCTGTTACTGTAGACGAGCTTCTTGTGAACACAGCCGTCCCAAATATTGGGGTGGCTGTCTGTTTTTGATTTTAATTTCCGTAAGCTATAGGACCATAAGTGGAAGTGCCATAGACTGTGTTGCTTTGTTTCTTATGTGTTTCAGGAAACACCATACACTTCTCCAGGCTGGCTGCTGGCAATTTACATCCTGCCAATCAGCATAACAAGGCTCCCTGTTCTCCATATCCTGTCCTACCTTTCTGGATTTTACACTTTTTTCAGATGGCCCTCTTGCCCGGGGGGCAGTGAGACTTCATTGTAGTGCAGATTTCCTTTACAGGCTTGCTTGGTTGGCCAAAAAGGGCGTATGCGTTTTTTCCTGAATATATTCAGGAAAAAACGCATACGCCCTTTTTGGCCAAGTGCATCATTGTCGACGTTCTGCCTCTTTTCCTATGCTTTCAGGGCAATTCCAGTCTCCCCCCTGCAATCGTTTTCCTGAAATTCTGCCCCGCTTTCAAGTCCCCTTCGCAGGCTTACTTCAATATATTTTTGGAGGATAGCTGTCATTTATAACTCTGCAGGTTTGTGAATTACAGTGCCCCTGAGCTCCTTTCTTCAACTCGCTTTCTTGTGAACTGGGCACAAAACCGCAGGATTGCTTCAGGCCCTAATCTGTTTCGGGCAGGGCATGCTGAGCCTTTGGTAAATTCCTCTTCCTGGTGGGAAATGAGCGTTACATTTGCCCGTGCAGACACCTACAGCTAGTCTCTCATTGGTTCTCCCTATTCCTGTTCATCTTGCACAGAAATTGCAAGCTGTGCCAAACAGGAGGTTAAAGGCACTGACTCTCCAAGCAGGGAGACTGTTAGTAAATCATCTGGAATGGTGAACCCGAGGACCAGGATACGAAAACTGAGATGCATTTTAAATCATTTCCCCATAACACGGTGGACCATACTGTGGGTTTCACATGCATGTTTTAGCTGGAGGAAGAATCCCTTGAACCTGAAGAGTTGGGACCCATGGAATAGGTACCATACAGTATGACTTCAAAGGGTGTGCATTTGCTCACCGAAACTCACCAATGCTATCAGCCTGAAGTGTCCAGCCTTATGTCTCAACCAGCTCTGGGTGTAGATGTGGTCAATCCCGGTTGCATCACATGCCCTGAGTGAATTATTTAAGAATTGCTCTCTATTTCACTGTCTTTGTGTTTTGTTTTCGAAATTTATTTTGATAATGGGATTTATCGGATTTTCACTGCTGCCTTTCGGCCGCTGTACACACCCTTGATTCTCTTACGGAGACATATATATCCATGGGTTTTAAGATTCTTCCTAGTCAGGTATATTCCTAGGCGTTGAATATGTGGTGTTGGGTCCATTTCGTTGAGCAAGGAGTAGGTCTTGTCTATTACATATTGGGCTTATGGAAAGTTATCTGTGCTAATTTCAGTCTCTGGTTTTATGCAGCACCCCAAGGCACCTTTCCCCATAAGCAAGCACTAGTTGGTTTTCTAAATTTGAGACCCTTTTCTATTTTGTAATTCAGTTCATGTGTAGTCAAGTTTACATTCCGTGTATTCGTGATATCTTATGATGTTTCTTTTTCTGTGTGACGTAGTTCACGTAGAATCACCGTACCTGCATCCACTCACTATGCCGCTATGGGCCTGATGACACAGATTTCATTGCTGAGTGATATTGCATTGTACGTACGTGCCACAAGTTCTTTATCCATTTTTTGCTTTCTGGGATATTTACCTGATACTGTAGACGAGCTTCTTGTGAACACAGCCGTCTCAAATATTGGGGTGGCTGTCTGTTTTTGATTTTAATTTCCGTAAGCTATAGGACCATAAGTGGAAGTGCCATAGGCTGTGTTGCTTTGTTTCTTTCGTGTTTCAGGAAACACCATACACTTCTCCAGGGTGGCTGCTGGCAATTTACATCCTGCCAATCAGCATAACAAGGCTCCCTGTTCTCCATATCCTGTCCTACCTTTCTGGATTTTACACTTTTTTCAGATGGCCCTTTTGCCAGGGGGGCAGTGAGACTTCATTGTAGTGCAGATTTCATTTACAGGCTTGCTTGGTTGGCCAAAAAGGGCGTATGCGTTTTTTCCTGAATATATTCAGGAAAAAACGCATACGCCCTTTTTGGCCAAGTGCATCATTGTCGACGTTCTGCCTCTTTTCCTATGCTTTCAGGGCAATTCCAGTCTACCCCCTGCAATCGTTTTCCTGAAATTCTGCCCCGCTTTCAAGTCCCCTTCGCAGGCTTACTTCAATATATTTTTGGAGGAAAGCTGTCATTTATAACTCTGCAGGTTTGTGAATTACAGTGCCCCTGAGCTCCTTTCTTCAACTCGCTTTCTTGTGAGCTGGGCACAAAACCGCAGGATTGCTTCAGGCCCTAATCTGTTTCCAGCAGGGCACACTGAGCCTTTGTTTAATTCCTCTTCCTGGTGGGCAATGAGCGTTACATTTGCCCGTGCAGACACCTACAGCTAGTCTCTCATTGGTTCTCCCTATTCCTGTTCATTTTGCACAGAAATTGCAAGCTGTGCCAAAGAGGAGGTGTTAAAGGCACTGACTCTCCAAGCGGGGAGAGTGTTAGTAAAGCATCTGGAATGGTGAACCCGAGGACCAGGATACGAAAACTGAGATGCATTTTAAATCATTTCCCAATCACATGGTGGACGATACTCTTGGTTTCCCATGCATGTTTTAGCTGGAGGAAGAATCCCTTGAACCTGGAGAGTTGGGACCCATGGAATGGGTACCATGCAGTATGACTTCAAAGGGTCTGCATTTGCTCACCGAAACTCACCAATGCTATCAGCCTGAAGTGTCCAGCCTTATGTCTCAACCAGCTCTGGGTGTAGATGTGTTAAATCCCGGTTGCATCACATGCCCTGAGTGAATTATTTAAGAATTGCTCTCTATTTCACTGTCTTTATGATTTTTTTTTGAAATTTATTTTGATAATGGGATTTATCGGATTTTCACTGCTGCGTTTATGCCGCTGTACACACGCTTGATTCTCTTACGGAGACATATATATCCATGGGTTTTAAGATTCTTCCTAGTCAGGTATATTCCTAGGCGTTGAATATGTGGTGTTGGGTCCATTTCGTTGAGCAAGGAGTAGGTCTTGTCTATTACATATTTGGCTTATGGAAAGTTATCTGTGCTAATTTCAGTCTCTGGTTTTATGAAGCACCCCAACGCACCTTTCCCCATAAGCAAGCACTAGTTGGTTTTCTAAATTTGAGACCCTGTTCTGTTTTGTAATTCAGTTCATGTGTAGTCAAGTTTACATTCCGTGTATTAGTGATATCTTATGATGTTTCTTTTTCTGTGTGACGTAGTTCACGTAGAATCACCGTACCTGCATCCACTCACTATGCCGCTACGGGCCTGATGACACAGATTTCATTGCTGAGTGATATTGCATTGTACGTACGTGCCACAACTTCTTTATCCATATTTTGCTTTCTGGGATATTTACCTGTTACTGTAGACGAGCTTCTTGTGAACACAGCCGTCCCAAATATTGGGGTGGCTGTCTGTTTTTGATTTTAATTTCCGTAAGCTATAGGACCATAAGTGGAAGTGCCATAGACTGTGTTGCTTTGTTTCTTATGTGTTTCAGGAAACACCATACACTTCTCCAGGCTGGCTGCTGGCAATTTACATCCTGCCAATCAGCATAACAAGGCTCCCTGTTCTCCATATCCTGTCCTACCTTTCTGGATTTTACACTTTTTTCAGATGGCCCTCTTGCCCGGGGGGCAGTGAGACTTCATTGTAGTGCAGATTTCCTTTACAGGCTTGCTTGGTTGGCCAAAAAGGGCGTATGCGTTTTTTCCTGAATATATTCAGGAAAAAACGCATACGCCCTTTTTGGCCAAGTGCATCATTGTCGACGTTCTGCCTCTTTTCCTATGCTTTCAGGGCAATTCCAGTCTACCCCCTGCAATCGTTTTCCTGAAATTCTGCCCCGCTTTCAAGTCCCCTTCGCAGGCTTACTTCAATATATTTTTGGAGGATAGCTGTCATTTATAACTCTGCAGGTTTGTGAATTACAGTGCCCCTGAGCTCCTTTCTTCAACTCGCTTTCTTGTGAACTGGGCACAAAACCGCAGGATTGCTTCAGGCCCTAATCTGTTTCGGGCAGGGCATGCTGAGCCTTTGGTAAATTCCTCTTCCTGGTGGGAAATGAGCGTTACATTTGCCCGTGCAGACACCTACAGCTAGTCTCTCATTGGTTCTCCCTATTCCTGTTCATCTTGCACAGAAATTGCAAGCTGTGCCAAACAGGAGGTTAAAGGCACTGACTCTCCAAGCAGGGAGACTGTTAGTAAATCATCTGGAATGGTGAACCCGAGGACCAGGATACGAAAACTGAGATGCATTTTAAATCATTTCCCCATAACACGGTGGACCATACTGTGGGTTTCACATGCATGTTTTAGCTGGAGGAAGAATCCCTTGAACCTGAAGAGTTGGGACCCATGGAATAGGTACCATACAGTATGACTTCAAAGGGTGTGCATTTGCTCACCTAAACTCACCAATGCTATCAGCCTGAAGTGTCCAGCCTTATGTCTCAACCAGCTCTGGGTGTAGATGTGGTCAATCCCGGTTGCATCACATGCCCTGAGTGAATTATTTAAGAATTGCTCTCTATTTCACTGTCTTTGTGTTTTGTTTTCGAAATTTATTTTGATAATGGGATTTATCGGATTTTCACTGCTGCCTTTCGGTCGCTGTACACACCCTTGATTCTCTTACGGAGACATATATATCCATGGGTTTTAAGATTCTTCCTAGTCAGGTATATTCCTAGGCGTTGAATATGTGGTGTTGGGTCCATTTCGTTGAGCAAACAGTAGGTCTTGTCTATTACATATTGGGCTTATGGAAAGTTATCTGTGCTAATTTCAGTCTCTGGTTTTATGCAGCACCCCAAGGCACCTTTCCCCATAAGCAAGCACTAGTTGGTTTTCTAAATTTGAGACCCTTTTCTATTTTGTAATTCAGTTCATGTGTAGTCAAGTTTACATTCCGTGTATTCGTGATATCTTATGATGATTCTTTTTCTGTGTGACGTAGTTCACGTAGAATCACCGTACCTGCATCCACTCACTATGCCGCTATGGGCCTGATGACACAGATTTCATTGCTGAGTGATATTGCATTGTACGTACGTGCCACAAGTTCTTTATCCATTTTTTGCTTTCTGGGATATTTACCTGATACTGTAGACGAGCTTCTTGTGAACACAGCCGTCTCAAATATTGGGGTGGCTGTCTGTTTTTGATTTTAATTTCCGTAAGCTATAGGACCATAAGTGGAAGTGCCATAGGCTGTGTTGCTTTGTTTCTTTCGTGTTTCAGGAAACACCATACACTTCTCCAGGGTGGCTGCTGGCAATTTACATCCTGCCAATCAGCATAACAAGGCTCCCTGTTCTCCATATCCTGTCCTACCTTTCTGGATTTTACACTTTTTTCAGATGGCCCTTTTGCCAGGGGGGCAGTGAGACTTCATTGTAGTGCAGATTTCATTTACAGGCTTGCTTGGTTGGCCAAAAAGGGCGTATGCGTTTTTTCCTGAATATATTCAGGAAAAAACGCATACGCCCTTTTTGGCCAAGTGCATCATTGTCGACGTTCTGCCTCTTTTCCTATGCTTTCAGGGCAATTCCAGTCTACCCCCTGCAATCGTTTTCCTGAAATTCTGCCCCGCTTTCAAGTCCCCTTCGCAGGCTTACTTCAATATATTTTTGGAGGAAAGCTGTCATTTATAACTCTGCAGGTTTGTGAATTACAGTGCCCCTGAGCTCCTTTCTTCAACTCGCTTTCTTGTGAGCTGGGCACAAAACCGCAGGATTGCTTCAGGCCCTAATCTGTTTCCAGCAGGGCACACTGAACCTTTGTTTAATTCCTCTTCCTGGTGGGCAATGAGCGTTACATTTGCCCGTGCAGACACCTACAGCTAGTCTCTCATTGGTTCTCCCTATTCCTGTTCATTTTGCACAGAAATTGCAAGCTGTGCCAAAGAGGAGGTTAAAGGCACTGACTCTCCAAGCGGGGAGAGTGTTAGTAAAGCATCTGGAATGGTGAACCCGAGGACCAGGATACGAAAACTGAGATGCATTTTAAATCATTTCCCAATCACATGGTGGACGATACTCTTGGTTTCCCATGCATGTTTTAGCTGGAGGAAGAATCCCTTGAACCTGGAGAGTTGGGACCCATGGAATGGGTACCATGCAGTATGACTTCAAAGGGTCTGCATTTGCTCACCGAAACTCACCAATGCTATCAGCCTGAAGTGTCCAGCCTTATGTCTCAACCAGCTCTGGGTGTAGATGTGTTAAATCCCGGTTGCATCACATGCCCTGAGTGAATTATTTAAGAATTGCTCTCTATTTCACTGTCTTTATGATTTTTTTTTGAAATTTATTTTGATAATGGGATTTATCGGATTTTCACTGCTGCGTTTATGCCGCTGTACACACGCTTGATTCTCTTACGGAGACATATATATCCATGGGTTTTAAGATTCTTCCTAGTCAGGTATATTCCTAGGCGTTGAATATGTGGTGTTGGGTCCATTTCGTTGAGCAAGGAGTAGGTCTTGTCTATTACATATTGGGCTTATGGAAAGTTATCTGTGCTAATTTCAGTCTCTGGTTTTATGAAGCACCCCAACGCACCTTTCCCCATAAGCAAGCACTAGTTGGTTTTCTAAATTTGAGACCCTGTTCTGTTTTGTAATTCAGTTCATGTGTAGTCAAGTTTACATTCCGTGTATTAGTGATATCTTATGATGTTTCTTTTTCTGTGTGACGTAGTTCACGTAGAATCACCGTACCTGCATCCACTCACTATGCCGCTATGGGCCTGATGACACAGATTTCATTGCTGAGTGATATTGCATTGTACGTATGTGCCACAACTTCTTTATCCATATTTTGCTTTTTGGGATATTTACCTGTTACTGTAGACGAGCTTCTTGTGAACACAGCCGTCCCAAATATTGGGGTGGCTGTCTGTTTTTGATTTTAATTTCCGTAAGCTATAGGACCATAAGTGGAAGTGCCATAGACTGTGTTGCTTTGTTTCTTATGTGTTTCAGGAAACACCATACACTTCTCCAGGCTGGCTGCTGGCAATTTACATCCTGCCAATCAGCATAACAAGGCTCCCTGTTCTCCATATCCTGTCCTACCTTTCTGGATTTTACACTTTTTTCAGATGGCCCTCTTGCCCGGGGGGCAGTGAGACTTCATTGTAGTGCAGATTTCCTTTACAGTCTTGCTTGGTTGGCCAAAAAGGGCGTATGCGTTTTTTCCTGAATATATTCAGGAAAAAACGCATACGCCCTTTTTGGCCAAGTGCATCATTGTCGATGTTCTGCCTCTTTTCCTATGCTTTCAGGGCAATTCCAGTCTACCCCCTGCAATCGTTTTCCTGAAATTCTGCCCCGCTTTCAAGTCCCCTTCGCAGGCTTACTTCAATATATTTTTGGAGGATAGCTGTCATTTATAACTCTGCAGGTTTGTGAATTACAGTGCCCCTGAGCTCCTTTCTTCAACTCGCTTTCTTGTGAACTGGGCACAAAACCGCAGGATTGCTTCAGGCCCTAATCTGTTTCGGGCAGGGCATGCTGAGCCTTTGGTAAATTCCTCTTCCTGGTGGGAAATGAGCGTTACATTTGCCCGTGCAGACACCTACAGCTAGTCTCTCATTGGTTCTCCCTATTCCTGTTCATCTTGCACAGAAATTGCAAGCTGTGCCAAACAGGAGGTTAAAGGCACTGACTCTCCAAGCAGGGAGACTGTTAGTAAATCATCTGGAATGGTGAACCCGAGGACCAGGATACGAAAACTGAGATGCATTTTAAATCATTTCCCCATAACACGGTGGACCATACTGTGGGTTTCACATGCATGTTTTAGCTGGAGGAAGAATCCCTTGAACCTGAAGAGTTGGGACCCATGGAATAGGTACCATACAGTATGACTTCAAAGGGTGTGCATTTGCTCACCTAAACTCACCAATGCTATCAGCCTGAAGTGTCCAGCCTTATGTCTCAACCAGCTCTGGGTGTAGATGTGGTCAATCCCGGTTGCATCACATGCCCTGAGTGAATTATTTAAGAATTGCTCTCTATTTCACTGTCTTTGTGTTTTGTTTTCGAAATTTATTTTGATAATGGGATTTATCGGATTTTCACTGCTGCCTTTCGGCCGCTGTACACACCCTTGATTCTCTTACGGAGACATATATATCCATGGGTTTTAAGATTCTTCCTAGTCAGGTATATTCCTAGGCGTTGAATATGTGGTGTTGGGTCCATTTCGTTGAGCAAGGAGTAGGTCTTGTCTATTACATATTGGGCTTATGGAAAGTTATCTGTGCTAATTTCAGTCTCTGGTTTTATGCAGCACCCCAAGGCACCTTTCCCCATAAGCAAGCACTAGTTGGTTTTCTAAATTTGAGACCCTTTTCTATTTTGTAATTCAGTTCATGTGTAGTCAAGTTTACATTCCGTGTATTCGTGATATCTTATGATGTTTCTTTTTCTGTGTGACGTAGTTCACGTAGAATCACCGTACCTGCATCCACTCACTATGCCGCTATGGGCCTGATGACACAGATTTCATTGCTGAGTGATATTGCATTGTACGTACGTGCCACAAGTTCTTTATCCATTTTTTGCTTTCTGGGATATTTACCTGATACTGTAGACGAGCTTCTTGTGAACACAGCCGTCTCAAATATTGGGGTGGCTGTCTGTTTTTGATTTTAATTTCCGTAAGCTATAGGACCATAAGTGGAAGTGCCATAGGCTGTGTTGCTTTCTTTCTTTCGTTTTTCAGGAAACACCATACACTTCTCCAGGCTGGCTGCTGGCAATTTACATCCTGCCAATCAGCATAACAAGGCTCCCTGTTCTCCATATCCTGTCCTACCTTTCTGGATTTTACACTTTTTTCAGATGGCCCTTTTGCCAGGGGGGCAGTGAGACTTCATTGTAGTGCAGATTTCATTTACAGGCTTGCTTGGTTGGCCAAAAAGGGCGTATGCGTTTTTTCCTGAATATATTCAGGAAAAAACGCATACGCCCTTTTTGGCCAAGTGCATCATTGTCGACGTTCTGCCTCTTTTCCTATGCTTTCAGGGCAATTCCAGTCTACCCCCTGCAATCGTTTTCCTGAAATTCTGCCCCGCTTTCAAGTCCCCTTCGCAGGCTTACTTCAATATATTTTTGGAGGATAGCTGTCATTTATAACTCTGCAGGTTTGTGAATTACAGTGCCCCTGAGCTCCTTTCTTCAACTCGCTTTCTTGTGAGCTGGGCACAAAACCGCAGGATTGCTTCAGGCCCTAATCTGTTTCCGGCAGGGCACGCTGAGCCTTGGGTTAATTCCTCTTCCTGGTGGGAAATGAGCGTTACATTTGCCCGTGCAGACACCTACAGCTAGTCTCTCATTGGTTCTCCCTATTCCTGTTCATTTTGCACAGAAATTGCAAGCTGTGCCAAAGAGGAGGTTAAAGGCACTGACTCTCCAAGCGGGGAGAGTGTTAGTAAAGCATCTGGAATGGTGAACCCGAGGACCAGGATACGAAAACTGAGATGCATTTTAAATCATTTCCCAATCACATGGTGGACGATACTCTTGGTTTCCCATGCATGTTTTAGCTGGAGGAAGAATCCCTTGAACCTGGAGAGTTGGGACCCATGGAATGGGTACCATGCAGTATGACTTCAAAGGGTCTGCATTTGCTCACCGAAACTCACCAATGCTATCAGCCTGAAGTGTCCAGCCTTATGTCTCAACCAGCTCTGGGTGTAGATGTGTTAAATCCCGGTTGCATCACATGCCCTGAGTGAATTATTTAAGAATTGCTCTCTATTTCACTGTCTTTATGATTTTTTTTTGAAATTTATTTTGATAATGGGATTTATCGGATTTTCACTGCTGCGTTTATGCCGCTGTACACACGCTTGATTCTCTTACGGAGACATATATATCCATGGGTTTTAAGATTCTTCCTAGTCAGGTATATTCCTAGGCGTTGAATATGTGGTGTTGGGTCCATTTCGTTGAGCAAGGAGTAGGTCTTGTCTATTACATATTTGGCTTATGGAAAGTTATCTGTGCTAATTTCAGTCTCTGGTTTTATGAAGCACCCCAACGCACCTTTCCCCATAAGCAAGCACTAGTTGGTTTTCTAAATTTGAGACCCTGTTCTGTTTTGTAATTCAGTTCATGTGTAGTCAAGTTTACATTCCGTGTATTAGTGATATCTTATGATGTTTCTTTTTCTGTGTGACGTAGTTCACGTAGAATCACCGTACCTGCATCCACTCACTATGCCGCTACGGGCCTGATGACACAGATTTCATTGCTGAGTGATATTGCATTGTACGTACGTGCCACAACTTCTTTATCCATATTTTGCTTTCTGGGATATTTACCTGTTACTGTAGACGAGCTTCTTGTGAACACAGCCGTCCCAAATATTGGGGTGGCTGTCTGTTTTTGATTTTAATTTCCGTAAGCTATAGGACCATAAGTGGAAGTGCCATAGACTGTGTTGCTTTGTTTCTTATGTGTTTCAGGAAACACCATACACTTCTCCAGGCTGGCTGCTGGCAATTTACATCCTGCCAATCAGCATAACAAGGCTCCCTGTTCTCCATATCCTGTCCTACCTTTCTGGATTTTACACTTTTTTCAGATGGCCCTCTTGCCCGGGGGGCAGTGAGACTTCATTGTAGTGCAGATTTCCTTTACAGGCTTGCTTGGTTGGCCAAAAAGGGCGTATGCGTTTTTTCCTGAATATATTCAGGAAAAAACGCATACGCCCTTTTTGGCCAAGTGCATCATTGTCGATGTTCTGCCTCTTTTCCTATGCTTTCAGGGCAATTCCAGTCTACCCCCTGCAATCGTTTTCCTGAAATTCTGCCCCGCTTTCAAGTCCCCTTCGCAGGCTTACTTCAATATATTTTTGGAGGATAGCTGTCATTTATAACTCTGCAGGTTTGTGAATTACAGTGCCCCTGAGCTCCTTTCTTCAACTCGCTTTCTTGTGAACTGGGCACAAAACCGCAGGATTGCTTCAGGCCCTAATCTGTTTCGGGCAGGGCATGCTGAGCCTTTGGTAAATTCCTCTTCCTGGTGGGAAATGAGCGTTACATTTGCCCGTGCAGACACCTACAGCTAGTCTCTCATTGGTTCTCCCTATTCCTGTTCATCTTGCACAGAAATTGCAAGCTGTGCCAAACAGGAGGTTAAAGGCACTGACTCTCCAAGCAGGGAGACTGTTAGTAAATCATCTGGAATGGTGAACCCGAGGACCAGGATACGAAAACTGAGATGCATTTTAAATCATTTCCCCATAACACGGTGGACCATACTGTGGGTTTCACATGCATGTTTTAGCTGGAGGAAGAATCCCTTGAACCTGAAGAGTTGGGACCCATGGAATAGGTACCATACAGTATGACTTCAAAGGGTGTGCATTTGCTCACCTAAACTCACCAATGCTATCAGCCTGAAGTGTCCAGCCTTATGTCTCAACCAGCTCTGGGTGTAGATGTGGTCAATCCCGGTTGCATCACATGCCCTGAGTGAATTATTTAAGAATTGCTCTCTATTTCACTGTCTTTGTGTTTTGTTTTCGAAATTTATTTTGATAATGGGATTTATCGGATTTTCACTGCTGCCTTTCGGCCGCTGTACACACCCTTGATTCTCTTACGGAGACATATATATCCATGGGTTTTAAGATTCTTCCTAGTCAGGTATATTCCTAGGCGTTGAATATGTGGTGTTGGGTCCATTTCGTTGAGCAAGGAGTAGGTCTTGTCTATTACATATTGGGCTTATGGAAAGTTATCTGTGCTAATTTCAGTCTCTGGTTTTATGCAGCACCCCAAGGCACCTTTCCCCATAAGCAAGCACTAGTTGGTTTTCTAAATTTGAGACCCTTTTCTATTTTGTAATTCAGTTCATGTGTAGTCAAGTTTACATTCCGTGTATTCGTGATATCTTATGATGTTTCTTTTTCTGTGTGACGTAGTTCACGTAGAATCACCGTACCTGCATCCACTCACTATGCCGCTATGGGCCTGATGACACAGATTTCATTGCTGAGTGATATTGCATTGTACGTACGTGCCACAAGTTCTTTATCCATTTTTTGCTTTCTGGGATATTTACCTGATACTGTAGACGAGCTTCTTGTGAACACAGCCGTCTCAAATATTGGGGTGGCTGTCTGTTTTTGATTTTAATTTCCGTAAGCTATAGGACCATAAGTGGAAGTGCCATAGGCTGTGTTGCTTTCTTTCTTTCGTGTTTCAGGAAACACCATACACTTCTCCAGGCTGGCTGCTGGCAATTTACATCCTGCCAATCAGCATAACAAGGCTCCCTGTTCTCCATATCCTGTCCTACCTTTCTGGATTTTACACTTTTTTCAGATGGCCCTTTTGCCAGGGGGGCAGTGAGACTTCATTGTAGTGCAGATTTCATTTACAGGCTTGCTTGGTTGGCCAAAAAGGGCGTATGCGTTTTTTCCTGAATATATTCAGGAAAAAACGCATACGCCCTTTTTGGCCAAGTGCATCATTGTCGACGTTCTGCCTCTTTTCCTATGCTTTCAGGGCAATTCCAGTCTACCCCCTGCAATCGTTTTCCTGAAATTCTGCCCCGGTTTCAACTCCCCTTCGCAGGCTTACTTCAATATATTTTTGGAGGATAGCTGTCATTTATAACTCTGCAGGTTTGTGAATTACAGTGCCCCTGAGCTCCTTTCTTCAACTCGCTTTCTTGTGAGCTGGGCACAAAACCGCAGGATTGCTTCAGGCCCTAATCTGTTTCCGGCAGGGCACGCTGAGCCTTGGGTTAATTCCTCTTCCTGGTGGGAAATGAGCGTTACATTTGCCCGTGCAGACACCTACAGCTAGTCTCTCATTGGTTCTCCCTATTCCTGTTCATTTTGCACAGAAATTGCAAGCTGTGCCAAAGAGGAGGTTAAAGGCACTGACTCTCCAAGCGGGGAGAGTGTTAGTAAAGCATCTGGAATGGTGAACCCGAGGACCAGGATACGAAAACTGAGATGCATTTTAAATCATTTCCCAATCACATGGTGGACGATACTCTTGGTTTCCCATGCATGTTTTAGCTGGAGGAAGAATCCCTTGAACCTGGAGAGTTGGGACCCATGGAATGGGTACCATGCAGTATGACTTCAAAGGGTCTGCATTTGCTCACCGAAACTCACCAATGCTATCAGCCTGAAGTGTCCAGCCTTATGTCTCAACCAGCTCTGGGTGTAGATGTGTTAAATCCCGGTTGCATCACATGCCCTGAGTGAATTATTTAAGAATTGCTCTCTATTTCACTGTCTTTATGATTTTTTTTTGAAATTTATTTTGATAATGGGATTTATCGGATTTTCACTGCTGCGTTTATGCCGCTGTACACACGCTTGATTCTCTTACGGAGACATATATATCCATGGGTTTTAAGATTCTTCCTAGTCAGGTATATTCCTAGGCGTTGAATATGTGGTGTTGGGTCCATTTCGTTGAGCAAGGAGTAGGTCTTGTCTATTACATATTTGGCTTATGGAAAGTTATCTGTGCTAATTTCAGTCTCTGGTTTTATGAAGCACCCCAACGCACCTTTCCCCATAAGCAAGCACTAGTTGGTTTTCTAAATTTGAGACCCTGTTCTGTTTTGTAATTCAGTTCATGTGTAGTCAAGTTTACATTCCGTGTATTAGTGATATCTTATGATGTTTCTTTTTCTGTGTGACGTAGTTCACGTAGAATCACCGTACCTGCATCCACTCACTATGCCGCTACGGGCCTGATGACACAGATTTCATTGCTGAGTGATATTGCATTGTACGTACGTGCCACAACTTCTTTATCCATATTTTGCTTTCTGGGATATTTACCTGTTACTGTAGACGAGCTTCTTGTGAACACAGCCGTCCCAAATATTGGGGTGGCTGTCTGTTTTTGATTTTAATTTCCGTAAGCTATAGGACCATAAGTGGAAGTGCCATAGACTGTGTTGCTTTGTTTCTTATGTGTTTCAGGAAACACCATACACTTCTCCAGGCTGGCTGCTGGCAATTTACATCCTGCCAATCAGCATAACAAGGCTCCCTGTTCTCCATATCCTGTCCTACCTTTCTGGATTTTACACTTTTTTCAGATGGCCCTCTTGCCCGGGGGGCAGTGAGACTTCATTGTAGTGCAGATTTCCTTTACAGGCTTGCTTGGTTGGCCAAAAAGGGCGTATGCGTTTTTTCCTGAATATATTCAGGAAAAAACGCATACGCCCTTTTTGGCCAAGTGCATCATTGTCGACGTTCTGCCTCTTTTCCTATGCTTTCAGGGCAATTCCAGTCTACCCCCTGCAATCGTTTTCCTGAAATTCTGCCCCGCTTTCAACTCCCCTTCGCAGGCTTACTTCAATATATTTTTGGAGGATAGCTGTCATTTATAACTCTGCAGGTTTGTGAATTACAGTGCCCCTGAGCTCCTTTCTTCAACTCGCTTTCTTGTGAACTGGGCACAAAACCGCAGGATTGCTTCAGGCCCTAATCTGTTTCGGGCAGGGCATGCTGAGCCTTTGGTAAATTCCTCTTCCTGGTGGGAAATGAGCGTTCCATTTGCCCGTGCAGACACCTACAGCTAGTCTCTCATTGGTTCTCCCTATTCCTGTTCATCTTGCACAGAAATTGCAAGCTGTGCCAAACAGGAGGTTAAAGGCACTGACTCTCCAATCAGGGAGACTCTTAGTAAATCATCTGGAATGGTGAACCCGAGGACCAGGATACGAAAACTGAGATGCATTTTAAATCATTTCCCCATAACACGGTGGACCATACTGTGGGTTTCACATGCATGTTTTAGCTGGAGGAAGAATCCCTTGAACCTGAAGAGTTGGGACCCATGGAATAGGTACCATACAGTATGACTTCAAAGGGTGTGCATTTGCTCACCTAAACTCACCAATGCTATCAGCCTGAAGTGTCCAGCCTTATGTCTCAACCAGCTCTGGGTGTAGATGTGGTCAATCCCGGTTGCATCACATGCCCTGAGTGAATTATTTAAGAATTGCTCTCTATTTCACTGTCTTTGTGTTTTGTTTTCGAAATTTATTTTGATAATGGGATTTATCGGATTTTCACTGCTGCCTTTCGGCCGCTGTACACACCCTTGATTCTCTTACGGAGACATATATATCCATGGGTTTTAAGATTCTTCCTAGTCAGGTATATTCCTAGGCGTTGAATATGTGGTGTTGGGTCCATTTCGTTGAGCAAGGAGTAGGTCTTGTCTATTACATATTGGGCTTATGGAAAGTTATCTGTGCTAATTTCAGTCTCTGGTTTTATGCAGCACCCCAAGGCACCTTTCCCCATAAGCAAGCACTAGTTGGTTTTCTAAATTTGAGACCCTTTTCTATTTTGTAATTCAGTTCATGTGTAGTCAAGTTTACATTCCGTGTATTCATGATATCTTATGATGTTTCTTTTTCTGTGTGACGTAGTTCACGTAGAATCACCGTACCTGCATCCACTCACTATGCCGCTATGGGCCTGATGACACAGATTTCATTGCTGAGTGATATTGCATTGTACGTACGTGCCACAAGTTCTTTATCCATTTTTTGCTTTCTGGGATATTTACCTGATACTGTAGACGAGCTTCTTGTGAACACAGCCGTCTCAAATATTGGGGTGGCTGTCTGTTTTTGATTTTAATTTCCGTAAGCTATAGGACCATAAGTGGAAGTGCCATAGGCTGTGTTGCTTTCTTTCTTTCGTGTTTCAGGAAACACCATACACTTCTCCAGGCTGGCTGCTGGCAATTTACATCCTGCCAATCAGCATAACAAGGCTCCCTGTTCTCCATATCCTGTCCTACCTTTCTGGATTTTACACTTTTTTCAGATGGCCCTTTTGCCAGGGGGGCAGTGAGACTTCATTGTAGTGCAGATTTCATTTACAGGCTTGCTTGGTTGGCCAAAAAGGGCGTATGCGTTTTTTCCTGAATATATTCAGGAAAAAACGCATACGCCCTTTTTGGCCAAGTGCATCATTGTCGACGTTCTGCCTCTTTTCCTATGCTTTCAGGGCAATTCCAGTCTACCCCCTGCAATCGTTTTCCTGAAATTCTGCCCCGCTTTCAAGTCCCCTTCGCAGGCTTACTTCAATATATTTTTGGAGGAAAGCTGTCATTTATAACTCTGCAGGTTTGTGAATTACAGTGCCCCTGAGCTCCTTTCTTCAACTCGCTTTCTTGTGAGCTGGGCACAAAACCGCAGGATTGCTTCAGGCCCTAATCTGTTTCCAGCAGGGCACACTGAGCTTTTGTTTAATTCCTCTTCCTGGTGGGCAATGAGCGTTACATTTGCCCGTGCAGACACCTACAGCTAGTCTCTCATTGGTTCTCCCTATTCCTGTTCATTTTGCACAGAAATTGCAAGCTGTGCCAAAGAGGAGGTTAAAGGCACTGACTCTCCAAGCGGGGAGAGTGTTAGTAAAGCATCTGGAATGGTGAACCCGAGGACCAGGATACGAAAACTGAGATGCATTTTAAATCATTTCCCAATCACATGGTGGACGATACTCTTGGTTTCCCATGCATGTTTTAGCTGGAGGAAGAATCCCTTGAACCTGGAGAGTTGGGACCCATGGAATGGGTACCATGCAGTATGACTTCAAAGGGTCTGCATTTGCTCACCGAAACTCACCAATGCTATCAGCCTGAAGTGTCCAGCCTTATGTCTCAACCAGCTCTGGGTGTAGATGTGTTAAATCCCGGTTCCATCACATGCCCTGAGTGAATTATTTAAGAATTGCTCTCTATTTCACTGTCTTTATGATTTTTTTTTGAAATTTATTTTGATAATGGGATTTATCGGATTTTCACTGCTGCGTTTATGCCGCTGTACACACGCTTGATTCTCTTACGGAGACATATATATCCATGGGTTTTAAGATTCTTCCTAGTCAGGTATATTCCTAGGCGTTGAATATGTGGTGTTGGGTCCATTTCGTTGAGCAAGGAGTAGGTCTTGTCTATTACATATTTGGCTTATGGAAAGTTATCTGTGCTAATTTCAGTCTCTGGTTTTATGAAACACCCCAACGCACCTTTCCCCATAAGCAAGCACTAGTTGGTTTTCTAAATTTGAGACCCTGTTCTGTTTTGTAATTCAGTTCATGTGTAGTCAAGTTTACATTCCGTGTATTAGTGATATCTTATGATGTTTCTTTTTCTGTGTGACGTAGTTCACGTAGAATCACCGTACCTGCATCCACTCACTATGCCGCTACGGGCCTGATGACACAGATTTCATTGCTGAGTGATATTGCATTGTACGTACGTGCCACAACTTCTTTATCCATATTTTGCTTTCTGGGATATTTACCTGTTACTGTAGACGAGCTTCTTGTGAACACAGCCGTCCCAAATATTGGGGTGGCTGTCTGTTTTTGATTTTAATTTCCGTAAGCTATAGGACCATAAGTGGAAGTGCCATAGACTGTGTTGCTTTGTTTCTTATGTGTTTCAGGAAACACCATACACTTCTCCAGGCTGGCTGCTGGCAATTTACATCCTGCCAATCAGCATAACAAGGCTCCCTGTTCTCCATATCCTGTCCTACCTTTCTGGATTTTACACTTTTTTCAGATGGCCCTCTTGCCCGGGGGGCAGTGAGACTTCATTGTAGTGCAGATTTCCTTTACAGGCTTGCTTGGTTGGCCAAAAAGGGCGTATGCGTTTTTTCCTGAATATATTCAGGAAAAAACGCATACGCCCTTTTTGGCCAAGTGCATCATTGTCGACGTTCTGCCTCTTTTCCTATGCTTTCAGGGCAATTCCAGTCTACCCCCTGCAATCGTTTTCCTGAAATTCTGCCCCGCTTTCAAGTCCCCTTCGCAGGCTTACTTCAATATATTTTTGGAGGATAGCTGTCATTTATAACTCTGCAGGTTTGTGAATTACAGTGCCCCTGAGCTCCTTTCTTCAACTCGCTTTCTTGTGAACTGGGCACAAAACCTCAGGATTGCTTCAGGCCCTAATCTGTTTCGGGCAGGGCATGCTGAGCCTTTGGTAAATTCCTCTTCCTGGTGGGAAATGAGCGTTACATTTGCCCGTGCAGACACCTACAGCTAGTCTCTCATTGGTTCTCCCTATTCCTGTTCATCTTGCACAGAAATTGCAAGCTGTGCCAAACAGGAGGTTAAAGGCACTGACTCTCCAAGCAGGGAGACTGTTAGTAAATCATCTGGAATGGTGAACCCGAGGACCAGGATACGAAAACTGAGATGCATTTTAAATCATTTCCCCATAACACGGTGGACCATACTGTGGGTTTCACATGCATGTTTTAGCTGGAGGAAGAATCCCTTGAACCTGAAGAGTTGGGACCCATGGAATAGGTACCATACAGTATGACTTCAAAGGGTGTGCATTTGCTCACCTAAACTCACCAATGCTATCAGCCTGAAGTGTCCAGCCTTATGTCTCAACCAGCTCTGGGTGTAGATGTGGTCAATCCCGGTTGCATCACATGCCCTGAGTGAATTATTTAAGAATTGCTCTCTATTTCACTGTCTTTGTGTTTTGTTTTCGAAATTTATTTTGATAATGGGATTTATCGGATTTTCACTGCTGCCTTTCGGCCGCTGTACACACCCTTGATTCTCTTACGGAGACATATATATCCATGGGTTTTAAGATTCTTCCTAGTCAGGTATATTCCTAGGCGTTGAATATGTGGTGTTGGGTCCATTTCGTTGAGCAAGGAGTAGGTCTTGTCTATTACATATTGGGCTTATGGAAAGTTATCTGTGCTAATTTCAGTCTCTGGTTTTATGCAGCACCCCAAGGCACCTTTCCCCATAAGCAAGCACTAGTTGGTTTTCTAAATTTGAGACCCTTTTCTATTTTGTAATTCAGTTCATGTGTAGTCAAGTTTACATTCCGTGTATTCGTGATATCTTATGATGTTTCTTTTTCTGTGTGACGTAGTTCACGTAGAATCACCGTACCTGCATCCACTCATTATGCCGCTATGGGCCTGATGACACAGATTTCATTGCTGAGTGATATTGCATTGTACGTACGTGCCACAAGTTCTTTATCCATTTTTTGCTTTCTGGGATATTTACCTGATACTGTAGACGAGCTTCTTGTGAACACAGCCGTCTCAAATATTGGGGTGGCTGTCTGTTTTTGGTTTTAATTTCCGTAAGCTATAGGACCATAAGTGGAAGTGCCATAGGCTGTGTTGCTTTGTTTCTTTCGTGTTTCAGGAAACACCATACACTTCTCCAGGGTGGCTGCTGGCAATTTACATCCTGCCAATCAGCATAACAAGGCTCCCTGTTCTCCATATCCTGTCCTACCTTTCTGGATTTTACACTTTTTTCAGATGGCCCTTTTGCCAGGGGTGCAGTGAGACTTCATTGTAGTGCAGATTTCATTTACAGGCTTGCTTGGTTGGCCAAAAAGTGCGTATGCATTTTTTCCTGAATATATTCAGGAAAAAACGCATACGCCCTTTTTGGCCAAGTGCATCATTGTCGACGTTCTGCCTCTTTTCCTATGCTTTCAGGGCAATTCCAGTCTACCCCCTGCAATCGTTTTCCTGAAATTCTGCCCCGCTTTCAAGTCCCCTTCGCAGGCTTACTTCAATATATTTTTGGAGGAAAGCTGTCATTTATAACTCTGCAGGTTTGTGAATTACAGTGCCCCTGAGCTCCTTTCTTCAACTCGCTTTCTTGTGAGCTGGGCACAAAACCGCAGGATTGCTTCAGGCCCTAATCTGTTTCCAGCAGGGCACACTGAGCCTTTGTTTAATTCCTCTTCCTGGTGGGCAATGAGCGTTACATTTGCCCGTGCAGACACCTACAGCTAGTCTCTCATTGGTTCTCCCTATTCCTGTTCATTTTGCACAGAAATTTCAAGCTGTGCCAAAGAGGAGGTTAAAGGCACTGACTCTCCAAGCGGGGAGAGTGTTAGTAAAGCATCTGGAATGGTGAACCCGAGGACCAGGATACGAAAACTGAGATGCATTTTAAATTATTTCCCAATCACATGGTGGACGATACTCTTGGTTTCCCATGCATGTTTTAGCTGGAGGAAGAATCCCTTGAACCTGGAGAGTTGGGACCCATGGAATGGGTACCATGCAGTATGACTTCAAAGGGTCTGCATTTGCTCACCAAAACTCACCAATGCTATCAGCCTGAAGTGTCCAGCCTTATATCTCAACCAGCTCTGGGTGTAGATGTGTTAAATCCCGGTTGCATCACATGCCCTGAGTGAATTATTTAAGAATTGCTCTCTATTTCACTGTCTTTGTGTTTTGTTTTCGAAATTTATTTTGATAATGGGATTTATCGGATTTTCACTGCTGCGTTTATGCCGCTGTACACACGCTTGATTCTCTTACGGAGACATATATATCCATGGGTTTTAAGATTCTTCCTAGTCAGGTGTATTCCTAGGCGTTGAATATGTGGTGTTGGGTCCATTTCGTTGAGCAAGGAGTAGGTCTTGTCTATTACATATTTGGCTTATGGAAAGTTATCTGTGCTAATTTCAGTCTCTGGTTTTATGAAGCACCCCAACGCACCTTTCCCCATAAGCAAGCACTAGTTGGTTTTCTAAATTTGAGACCCTGTTCTGTTTTGTAATTCAGTTCATGTGTAGTCAAGTTTACATTCCGTGTATTAGTGATATCTTATGATGTTTCTTTTTCTGTGTGACGTAGTTCACGTAGAATCACCGTACCTGCATCCACTCACTATGCCGCTACGGGCCTGATGACACAGATTTCATTGCTGAGTGATATTGCATTGTACGTACGTGCCACAACTTCTTTATCCATTTTTTGCTTTCTGGGATATTTACCTGATACTGTAGACGAGCTTCTTGTGAACACAGCCGTCCCAAATATTGGGGTGGCTGTCTGTTTTTGATTTTAATTTCCGTAGGCTATAGGACCATAAGTGGAAGTGCCATAGGCTGTGTTGCTTTGTTTCTTACGTGTTTCAGGAAACACCATACACTTCTCCAGGGTGGCTGCTGGCAATTTACATCCTGCCAATCAGCGTAACAAGGCTCCCTGTTCTCCATATCCTGTCCTACCTTTCTGGATTTTACACTTTTTTCAGATGGCCCTTTTGCCCGGTGGGCAGTGAGACTTCAATTTTGTGCAGATTTCCTTTACAGGCTTGCTTGGTTTGCCAAAAAGGGCGTATGCGTTTTTTCCTGAATATATTCAGGAAAAAACGCATACACCATTTTTGGCCAAGTGCATCATTGTCGACGTTGTGCCTCTTTTCCTATGCTTTCAGTGCAATTCCAGTCTACCCCCTGCAATCGTTTTCCTGAAATTCTGCCCCGCTTTCAAGTCCCCTTCGCAGGCTTACTTCAATATATTTTTGGAGGATAGCTGTCAATTATAACTCTGCAGGTTTGTGAATTACAGTGCCCCTGAGCTCCGTTCTTCAACTCGCTTTCTTGTGAGCTGGGCACAAAACCGCAGGATTGCTTCAGGCCCTAATCTGTTTCCAGCAGGGCACACTGAGCCTTTGTTTAATTCCTCTTCCTGGTGGGCAATGAGGGTTACATTTGCCCGTGCAGACACCTAGAGGTAGTTTCTCATTGGTTCTCCCTATTCCTGTTCATCTTGCACAGAAATTGCAAGCAGTGCCAAACAGGAGGTTAAAGGCACTGACTCTCCAAGCGGGGAGACTGTTAGTAAAGCATCTGGAATGGTGAACCCGAGGACCAGGATACGAAAACTGAGATGCATTTTAAATCGTTTCCCAATCACACGGTGGACGATACTCTGGGTTTCCCATGCATGTTTTAGCTGGAGGAAGAATCCCTTGAACCTGGAGAGTTGGGACCCATGGAATGGGTACCATGCAGTGTGACTTCAAAGGGTCTGCATTTGCTCACCGAAACTCACCAATGTTATCAGCCTGAAGTGTCCAGCCTTATGTCTCAACCAGCTCTGGGTGTAGATGTGGTCAATCCCGGTTGCATCACATGCCCTGAGTGAATTATTTAAGAATTGCTCTCTATTTCACTGTCTTTGTGTTTTGTTTTTGAAATTTATTTTGAAAGTGCGATTTATCGGATTTTCACTGCTGCGTTTATGCCGCTGTACACACGCTTGATTCTCTTACGGAGACATATAAATCCATGGGTTTTAAGATTCTTCCTAGTCAGGTATATTCCTAGGCGTTGAATATGTGGTGTTGAGTCCATTTCGTTGAGCAAGGAGTAGGTCTTGTCTATTACATATTTGGCTTATGGAATGTTATCTGTGCTAATTTCAGTCTCTGGTTTTATGCAGCACCCCAAGGCACCTTTCCCCATAAGCAAGCACTAGTTGGTTTTCTAAATTTGAGACCCTGTTCTGTTTTGTAATTCAGTTCATGTGTAGTCAAGTTTACATTCCGTGTATTAGTGATATCTTATGATGTTTCTTTTTATGTGTGACGTAGTTCACGTAGAATCACCGTACCTGTATCCACTCACTATGCCGCTACGTGCCTGATGACACAGATTTCATTGCTGAGTGATACTGCATTGCACGTACGTGCCACAACTTCTTTATCCATTTTTTGCTTTCTGGGATATTTACCTGATACTGTAGACGAGCTTCTTGTGAACACAGCCGTCCCAAATATTGGGGTGGCTGTCTGTTTTTGATTTTAATTTCCGTAAGCTATAGGACCATAAGTGGAAGTGCCATAGACTGTGTTGCTTTGTTTCTTATGTGTTTCAGGAAACACCATACACTTCTCCAGGCTGGCTGCTGGCAATTTACATCCTGCCAATCAGCATAACAAGGCTCCCTGTTCTCCATATCCTGTCCTACCTTTCTGGATTTTACACTTTTTTCAGATGGCCCTCTTGCCCGGGGGGCAGTGAGACTTCATTGTAGTGCAGATTTCCTTTACAGGCTTGCTTGGTTGGCCAAAAAGGGCGTATGCGTTTTTTCCTGAATATATTCAGGAAAAAACGCATATGCCCTTTTTGGCCAAGTGCATCATTGTCGACGTTCTGCCTCTTTTCCTATGCTTTCAGGGCAATTCCAGTCTACCCCCTGCAATCGTTTTCCTGAAATTCTGCCCCGCTTTCAAGTCCCCTTCGCAGGCTTACTTCAATATATTTTTGGAGGATAGCTGTCATTTATAACTCTGCAGGTTTGTGAATTACAGTGCCCCTGAGCTCCTTTCTTCAACTCGCTTTCTTGTGAACTGGGCACAAAACCGCAGGATTGCTTCAGGCCCTAATCTGTTTCGGGCAGGGCATGCTGAGCCTTTGGTAAATTCCTCTTCCTGGTGGGAAATGAGCGTTACATTTGCCCGTGCAGACACCTACAGCTAGTCTCTCATTGGTTCTCCCTATTCCTGTTCATCTTGCACAGAAATTGCAAGCTGTGCCAAACAGGAGGTTAAAGGCACTGACTCTCCAAGCAGGGAGACTGTTAGTAAATCATCTGGAATGGTGAACCCGAGGACCAGGATACGAAAACTGAGATGCATTTTAAATCATTTCCCCATAACACGGTGGACCATACTGTGGGTTTCACATGCATGTTTTAGCTGGAGGAAGAATCCCTTGAACCTGAAGAGTTGGGACCCATGGAATAGGTACCATACAGTATGACTTCAAAGGGTGTGCATTTGCTCACCGAAACTCACCAATGCTATCAGCCTGAAGTGTCCAGCCTTATGTCTCAACCAGCTCTGGGTGTAGATGTGGTCAATCCCGGTTGCATCACATGCCCTGAGTGACTTATTTAAGAATTGCTCTCTATTTCACTGTCTTTGTGATTTGTTTTCGAAATTTATTTTGATAATGGGATTTATCGGATTTTCACTGCTGCCTTTCGGCCGCTGTACACACGTTTGATTCTCTTACAGAGACATATATATCCATGGGTTTTAAGATTCTTCCTAGTCAGGTATATTCCTAGGCGTTGAATATGTGGTGTTGGGTCCATTTCGTTGAGCAAGGAGTAGGTCTTGTCTATTACATATTGGGCTTATGGAAAGTTATCTGTGCTAATTTCAGTCTCTGGTTTTATGCAGCACCCCAAGGCACCTTTCCCCATAAGCAAGCACTAGTTGGTTTTCTAAATTTGAGACCCTTTTCTATTTTGTAATTCAGTTCATGTGTAGTCAAGTTTACATTCCGTGTATTCGTGATATCTTATGATGTTTCTTTTTCTGTGTGACGTAGTTCACGTAGAATCACCGTACCTGCATCCACTCACTATGCCGCTATGCGCCTGATGACACAGATTTCATTGCTGAGTGATATTGCATTGTACGTACGTGCCACAAGTTCTTTATCCATTTTTTGCTTTCTGGGATATTTACCTGATACTGTAGACGAGCTTCTTGTGAACACAGCCGTCTCAAATATTGGGGTGGCTGTCTGTTTTTGATTTTAATTTCCGTAAGCTATAGGACCATAAGTGGAAGTGCCATAGGCTGTGTTGCTTTGTTTCGTTCGTGTTTCAGGAAACACCATACACTTCTCCAGGGTGGCTGCTGGCAATTTACATCCTGCCAATCAGCATAACAAGGCTCCCTGTTCTCCATATCCTGTCCTACCTTTCTGGATTTTACACTTTTTTCAGATGGCCCTTTTGCCAGGGGGGCAGTGAGACTTCATTGTAGTGCAGATTTCATTTACAGGCTTGCTTGGTTGGCCAAAAAGGGCGTATGCGTTTTTTCCTGAATATATTCAGGAAAAAACACATACGCCCTTTTTGGCCAAGTGCATCATTGTCGACGTTCTGCCTCTTTTCCTATGCTTTCAGGGCAATTCCAGTTTACCCCCTGCAATCGTTTTCCTGAAATTCTGCCCCGCTTTCAACTCCCCTTCGCAGGCTTACTTCAATATATTTTTGAAGGATAGCTGTCATTTATAACTCTGCAGGTTTGTGAATTACAGTGCCCCTGAGCTCCTTTCTTCAACTCGCTTTCTTGTGAGCTGGGCACAAAACCGCAGGATTGCTTCAGGCCCTAATCTGTTTCCGGCAGGGCACGCTGAGCCTTTGGTTAATTCCTCTTCCTGGTGGGCAATGAGCGTTACATTTGCCCGTGCAGACACCTACAGCTAGTCTCTCATTGGTTCTCCCTATTCCTGTTCATTTTGCACAGAAATTGCAAGCTGTGCCAAAGAGGAGGTTAAAGGCACTGACTCTCCAAGCGGGGAGAGTGTTAGTAAAGCATCTGGAATGGTGAACCCGAGGACCAGGATACGAAAACTGAGATGCATTTTAAATCATTTCCCAATCACATGGTGGACGATACTCTTGGTTTCCCATGCATGTTTTAGCTGGAGGAAGAATCCCTTGAACCTGGAGAGTTGGGACCCATGGAATGGGTACCATGCAGTATGACTTCAAAGGGTCTGCATTTGCTCACCGAAACTCACCAATGCTATCAGCCTGAAGTGTCCAGCCTTATGTCTCAACCAGCTCTGGGTGTAGATGTGTTAAATCCCGGTTGCATCACATGCCCTGAGTGAATTATTTAAGAATTGCTCTCTATTTCACTGTCTTTATGATTTTTTTTTGAAATTTATTTTGATAATGGGATTTATCGGATTTTCACTGCTGCGTTTATGCCGCTGTACACATGCTTGATTCTCTTACGGAGACATATATATCCATGGGTTTTAAGATTCTTCCTAGTCAGGTATATTCCTAGGCGTTGAATATGTGGTGTTGGGTCCATTTCGTTGAGCAAGGAGTAGGTCTTGTCTATTACATATTTGGCTTATGGAAAGTTATCTGTGCTAATTTCAGTCTCTGGTTTTATGAAGCACCCCAACGCACCTTTCCCCATAAGCAAGCACTAGTTGGTTTTCTAAATTTGAGACCCTGTTCTGTTTTGTAATTCAGTTCATGTGTAGTCAAGTTTACATTCCGTGTATTAGTGATATCTTATGATGTTTCTTTTTCTGTGTGACGTAGTTCACGTAGAATCACCGTACCTGCATCCACTCACTATGCCGCTACGGGCCTGATGACACAGATTTCATTGCTGAGTGATATTGCATTGTACGTACGTGCCACAACTTCTTTATCCATATTTTGCTTTCTGGGATATTTACCTGTTACTGTAGACGAGCTTCTTGTGAACACAGCCGTCCCAAATATTGGGGTGGCTGTCTGTTTTTGATTTTAATTTCCGTAAGCTATAGGACCATAAGTGGAAGTGCCATAGACTGTGTTGCTTTGTTTCTTATGTGTTTCAGGAAACACCATACACTTCTCCAGGCTGGCTGCTGGCAATTTACATCCTGCCAATCAGCATAACAAGGCTCCCTGTTCTCCATATCCTGTCCTACCTTTCTGGATTTTACACTTTTTTCAGATGGCCCTCTTGCCCGGGGGGCAGTGAGACTTCATTGTAGTGCAGATTTCCTTTACAGGCTTGCTTGGTTGGCCAAAAAGGG
Source organism: Phocoena phocoena (assembly GCF_963924675.1). Taxonomy (NCBI): domain Eukaryota; kingdom Metazoa; phylum Chordata; class Mammalia; order Artiodactyla; family Phocoenidae; genus Phocoena; species Phocoena phocoena. Next base: position 47,325 of record NW_027077769.1, on the reverse strand, counting down.
CGTATGCGTTTTTTCCTGAATATATTCAGGAAAAAACGCATACGCCCTTTTTGGCCAAGTGCATCATTGTCGACGTTCTGCCTCTTTTCCTATGCTTTCAGGGCAATTCCAGTCTACCCCCTGCAATCGTTTTCCTGAAATTCTGCCCCGCTTTCAAGTCCCCTTCGCAGGCTTACTTCAATATATTTTTGGAGGATAGCTGTCATTTATAACTCTGCAGGTTTGTGAATTACAGTGCCCCTGAGCTCCTTTCTTCAACTCGCTTTCTTGTGAACTGGGCACAAAACCGCAGGATTGCTTCAGGCCCTAATCTGTTTCGGGCAGGGCATGCTGAGCCTTTGGTAAATTCCTCTTCCTGGTGGGAAATGAGCGTTACATTTGCCCGTGCAGACACCTACAGCTAGTCTCTCATTGGTTCTCCCTATTCCTGTTCATCTTGCACAGAAATTGCAAGCTGTGCCAAACAGGAGGTTAAAGGCACTGACTCTCCAAGCAGGGAGACTGTTAGTAAATCATCTGGAATGGTGAACCCGAGGACCAGGATACGAAAACAGAGATGCATTTTAAATCATTTCCCCATAACACGGTGGACCATACTGTGGGTTTCACATGCATGTTTTAGCTGGAGGAAGAATCCCTTGAACCTGAAGAGTTCGGACCCATGGAATAGGTACCATACAGTATGACTTCAAAGGGTGTGCATTTGCTCACCTAAACTCACCAATGCTATCAGCCTGAAGTGTCCAGCCTTATGTCTCAACCAGCTCTGGGTGTAGATGTGGTCAATCCCGGTTGCATCACATGCCCTGAGTGAATTATTTAAGAATTGCTCTCTATTTCACTGTCTTTGTGTTTTGTTTTCGAAATTTATTTTGATAATGGGATTTATCGGATTTTCACTGCTGCCTTTCGGCCGCTGTACACACCCTTGATTCTCTTACGGAGACATATATATCCATGGGTTTTAAGATTCTTCCTAGTCAGGTATATTCCTAGGCGTTGAATATGTGGTGTTGGGTCCATTTCGTTGAGCAAGGAGTAGGTCTTGTCTATTACATATTGGGCTTATGGAAAGTTATCTGTGCTAATTTCAGTCTCTGGTTTTATGCAGCACCCCAAGGCACCTTTCCCCATAAGCAAGCACTAGTTGGTTTTCTAAATTTGAGACCCTTTTCTATTTTGTAATTCAGTTCATGTGTAGTCAAGTTTACATTCCGTGTATTCGTGATATCTTATGATGTTTCTTTTTCTGTGTGACGTAGTTCACGTAGAATCACCGTACCTGCATCCACTCACTATGCCGCTATGGGCCTGATGACACAGATTTCATTGCTGAGTGATATTGCATTGTACGTACGTGCCACAAGTTCTTTATCCATTTTTTGCTTTCTGGGATATTTACCTGATACTGTAGACGAGCTTCTTGTGAACACAGCCATCTCAAATATTGGGGTGGCTGTCTGTTTTTGATTTTAATTTCCGTAAGCTATAGGACCATAAGTGGAAGTGCCATAGGCTGTGTTGCTTTGTTTCTTTCGTGTTTCAGGAAACACCATACACTTCTCCAGGGTGGCTGCTGGCAATTTACATCCTGCCAATCAGCATAACAAGGCTCCCTGTTCTCCATATCCTGTCCTACCTTTCTGGATTTTACACTTTTTTCAGATGGCCCTCTTGCCCGGGGGGCAGTGAGACTTCATTGTAGTGCAGATTTCCTTTACAGGCTTGCTTGGTTGGCCAAAAAGGGCGTATGCGTTTTTTCCTGAATATATTCAGGAAAAAACGCATACGCCCTTTTTGGCCAAGTCCATCATTGTCGACGTTCTGCCTCTTTTCCTATGCTTTCAGGGCAATTCCAGTCTACCCCCTGCAATCGTTTTCCAGAAATTCTGCCCCGCTTTCAAGTCCCCTTCGCAGGCTTACTTCAATATATTTTTGGAGGATAGCTGTCATTTATAACTCTGCAGGTTTGTGAATTACAGTGCCCCTGAGCTCCTTTCTTCAACTCGCTTTCTTGTGATCTGGGCACAAAACCGGAGGATTGCTTCAGGCCCTAATCTGTTTCGGGCAGGGCATGCTGAGCCTTTGGTAAATTCCTCTTCCTGGTGGGAAATGAGCGTTACATTTGCCCGTGCAGACACCTACAGCTAGTCTCTCATTGGTTCTCCCTATTCCTGTTCATCTTGCACAGAAATTGCAAGCTGTGCCAAAGAGGAGGTTAAAGGCACTGACTCTCCAAGCAGGGAGACTGTTAGTAAATCATCTGGAATGGTGAACCCGAGGACCAGGATACGAAAACTGAGATGCATTTTAAATCATTTCCCCATAACACGGTGGACCATACTGTGGGTTTCACATGCATGTTTTAGCTGGAGGAAGAATCCCTTGAACCTGAAGAGTTGGGACCCATGGAATAGGTACCATACAGTATGACTTCAAAGGGTGTGCATTTGCTCACCTAAACTCACCAATGCTATCAGCCTGAAGTGTCCAGCCTTATGTCTCAACCAGCTCTGGGTGTAGATGTGGTCAATCCCGGTTGCATCACATGCCCTGATTGAATTATTTAAGAATTGCTCTCTATTTCACTGTCTTTGTGTTTTGTTTTCGAAATTTATTTTGATAATGGGATTTATCGGATTTTCACTGCTGCCTTTCGGCCGCTGTACACACCCTTGATTCTCTTACGGAGACATATATATCCATGGGTTTTAAGATTCTTCCTAGTCAGGTATATTCCTAGGCGTTGAATATGTGGTGTTGGGTCCATTTCGTTGAGCAAGGAGTAGGTCTTCTCTATTACATATTTGGCTTATGGAAAGTTATCTGTGCTAATTTCAGTCTCTGGTTTTATGAAGCACCCCAAGGCACCTTTCCCCATAAGCAAGCACTAGTTGGTTTTCTAAATTTGAGACCCTGTTCTGTTTTGTAATTCAGTTCATGTGTAGTCAAGTTTACATTCCGTGTATTAGTGATATCTTATGATGTTTCTTTTTCTGTGTGACGTAGTTCACGTAGAATCACCGTACCTGCATCCACTCACTATGCCGCTACGGGCCTGATGACACAGATTTCATTGCTGAGTGATATTGCATTGTACGTACGTGCCACAACTTCTTTATCCATATTTTGCTTTCTGGGATATTTACCTGTTACTGTAGACGAGCTTCTTGTGAACACAGCCGTCCCAAATATTGGGGTGGCTGTCTGTTTTTGATTTTAATTTCCGTAAGCTATAGGACCATAAGTGGAAGTGCCATAGACTGTGTTGCTTTGTTTCTTATGTGTTTCAGGAAACACCATACACTTCTCCAGGCTGGCTGCTGGCAATTTACATCCTGCCAATCAGCATAACAAGGCTCCCTGTTCTCCATATCCTGTCCTACCTTTCTGGATTTTACACTTTTTTCAGATGGCCCTCTGGCCCGGGGGGCAGTGAGACTTCATTGTAGTGCAGATTTCCTTTACAGGCTTGCTTGGTTGGCCAAAAAGGGCGTATGCGTTTTTTCCTGAATATATTCAGGAAAAAACGCATACGCCCTTTTTGGCCAAGTGCATCATTGTCGACGTTCTGCCTCTTTTCCTATGCTTTCAGGGCAATTCCAGTCTACCCCCTGCAATCGTTTTCCTGAAATTCTGCCCCGCTTTCAAGTCCCCTTCGCAGGCTTACTTCAATATATTTTTGGAGGATAGCTGTCATTTATAACTCTGCAGGTTTGTGAATTACAGTGCCCCTGAGCTCCTTTCTTCAACTCGCTTTCTTGTGAACTGGGCACAAAACCGCAGGATTGCTTCAGGCCCTAATCTGTTTCGGGCAGGGCATGCTGAGCCTTTGGTAAATTCCTCTTCCTGGTGGGAAATGAGCGTTACATTTGCCCGTGCAGACACCTACAGCTAGTCTCTCATTGGTTCTCCCTATTCCTGTTCATTTTGCACAGAAATTGCAAGCTGTACCAAACAGGAGGTTAAAGGCACTGACTCTCCAAGCAGGGAGACTCTTAGTAAATCATCTGGAATGGTGAACCCGAGGACCAGGATACGAAAACTGAGATGCATTTTAAATCATTTCCCCATAACACGGTGGACCATACTGTGGGTTTCACATGCATGTTTTAGCTGGAGGAAGAATCCCTTGAACCTGAAGAGTTGGGACCCATGGAATAGGTACCATACAGTATGACTTCAAAGGGTGTGCATTTGCTCACCTAAACTCACCAATGCTATCAGCCTGAAGTGTCCAGCCTTATGTCTCAACCAGCTCTGGGTGTAGATGTGGTCAATCCCGGTTGCATCACATGCCCTGAGTGAATTATTTAAGAATTGCTCTCTATTTCACTGTCTTTGTGTTTTGTTTTCGAAATTTATTTTGATAATGGGATTTATCGGATTTTCACTGCTGCCTTTCGGCCGCTGTACACACCCTTGATTCTCTTACGGAGACATATATATCCATGGGTTTTAAGATTCTTCCTAGTCAGGTATATTCCTAGGCGTTGAATATGTGGTGTTGGGTCCATTTCGTTGAGCAAGGAGTAGGTCTTGTCTATTACATATTGGGCTTATGGAAAGTTATCTGTGCTAATTTCAGTCTCTGGTTTTATGCAGCACCCCAAGGCACCTTTCCCCATAAGCAAGCACTAGTTTGTTTTCTAAATTTGAGACCCTTTTCTATTTTGTAATTCAGTTCATGTGTAGTCAAGTTTACATTCCGTGTATTCATGATATCTTATGATATTTCTTTTTCTGTGTGACGTAGTTCACGTAGAATCACCGTACCTGCATCCACTCACTATGCCGCTATGGGCCTGATGACACAGATTTCATTGCTGAGTGATATTGCATTGTACGTACGTGCCACAACTTCTTTATCCATTTTTTGCTTTCTGGGATATTTACCTGATACTGTAGACGAGCTTCTTGTGAACACAGCCGTCTCAAATATTGGGGTGGCTGTCTGTTTTTGATTTTAATTTCCGTAAGCTATAGGACCATAAGTGGAAGTGCCATAGACTGTGTTGCTTTGTTTCTTTCGTGTTTCAGGAAACACCATACACTTCTCCAGGGTGGCTGCTGGCAATTTACATCCTGCCAATCAGCATAACAAGGCTCCCTGTTCTACATATCCTGTCCTACCTTTCTGGATTTTACACTTTTTTCAGATGGCCCTTTTGCCCGGGGGGCAGTGAGACTTCATTGTAGTGCAGATTTCATTTACAGGCTTGCTTGGTTGGCCAAAAAGGGCGTATGCGTTTTTTCCTGAATATATTCAGGAAAAAACGCATACGCCCTTTTTGGCCAAGTGCATCATTGTCGACGTTCTGCCTCTTTTCCTATGCTTTCAGGGCAATTCCAGTCTACCCCCTGCAATCGTTTTCCTGAAATTCTGCCCCGCTTTCAAGTCCCCTTCGCAGGCTTACTTCAATATATTTTTGGAGGAAAGCTGTCATTTATAACTCTGCAGGTTTGTGAATTACAGTGCCCCTGAGCTCCTTTCTTCAACTCGCTTTCTTGTGAGCTGGGCACAAAACCGCAGGATTGCTTCAGGCCCTAATCTGTTTCCAGCAGGGCACACTGAGCCTTTGTTTAATTCCTCTTCCTGGTGGGCAATGAGCGTTACATTTGCCCGTGCAGACACCTACAGCTAGTCTCTCATTGGTTCTCCCTATTCCTGTTCATTTTGCACAGAAATTGCAAGCTGTGCCAAAGAGGAGGTTAAAGGCACTGACTCTCCAAGCGGGGAGAGTGTTAGTAAAGCATCTGGAATGGTGAACCCGAGGACCAGGATACGAAAACTGAGATGCATTTTAAATCATTTCCCAATCACATGGTGGACGATACTCTTGGTTTCCCATGCATGTTTTAGCTGGAGGAAGAATCCCTTGAACCTGGAGAGTTGGGACCCATGGAATGGGTACCATGCAGTATGACTTCAAAGGGTCTGCATTTGCTCACCGAAACTCACCAATGCTATCAGCCTGAAGTGTCCAGCCTTATGTCTCAACCAGCTCTGGGTGTAGATGTGTTAAATCCCGGTTGCATCACATGCCCTGAGTGAATTATTTAAGAATTGCTCTCTATTTCACTGTCTTTATGATTTTTTTTTGAAATTTATTTTGATAATGGGATTTATCGGATTTTCACTGCTGCGTTTATGCCGCTGTACACACGCTTGATTCTCTTACGGAGACATATATATCCATGGGTTTTAAGATTCTTCCTAGTCAGGTATATTCCTAGGCGTTGAATATGTGGTGTTGGGTCCATTTCGTTGAGCAAGGAGTAGGTCTTGTCTATTACATATTTGGCTTATGGAAAGTTATCTGTGCTAATTTCAGTCTCTGGTTTTATGAAGCACCCCAACGCACCTTTCCCCATAAGCAAGCACTAGTTGGTTTTCTAAATTTGAGACCCTGTTCTGTTTTGTAATTCAGTTCATGTGTAGTCAAGTTTACATTCCGTGTATTAGTGATATCTTATGATGTTTCTTTTTCTGTGTGACGTAGTTCACGTAGAATCACCGTACCTGCATCCACTCACTATGCCGCTACGGGCCTGATGACACAGATTTCATTGCTGAGTGATATTGCATTGTACGTACGTGCCACAACTTCTTTATCCATATTTTGCTTTCTGGGATATTTACCTGTTACTGTAGACGAGCTTCTTGTGAACACAGCCGTCCCAAATATTGGGGTGGCTGTCTGTTTTTGATTTTAATTTCCGTAAGCTATAGGACCATAAGTGGAAGTGCCATAGACTGTGTTGCTTTGTTTCTTATGTGTTTCAGGAAACACCATACACTTCTCCAGGCTGGCTGCTGGCAATTTACATCCTGCCAATCAGCATAACAAGGCTCCCTGTTCTCCATATCCTGTCCTACCTTTCTGGATTTTACACTTTTTTCAGATGGCCCTCTTGCCCGGGGGGCAGTGAGACTTCATTGTAGTGCAGATTTCCTTTACAGGCTTGCTTGGTTGGCCAAAAAGGGCGTATGCGTTTTTTCCTGAATATATTCAGGAAAAAACGCATACGCCCTTTTTGGCCAAGTCCATCATTGTCGACGTTCTGCCTCTTTTCCTATGCTTTCAGGGCAATTCCAGTCTACCCCCTGCAATCGTTTTCCAGAAATTCTGCCCCGCTTTCAAGTCCCCTTCGCAGGCTTACTTCAATATATTTTTGGAGGATAGCTGTCATTTATAACTCTGCAGGTTTGTGAATTACAGTGCCCCTGAGCTCCTTTCTTCAACTCGCTTTCTTGTGATCTGGGCACAAAACCGGAGGATTGCTTCAGGCCCTAATCTGTTTCGGGCAGGGCATGCTGAGCCTTTGGTAAATTCCTCTTCCTGGTGGGAAATGAGCGTTACATTTGCCCGTGCAGACACCTACAGCTAGTCTCTCATTGGTTCTCCCTATTCCTGTTCATCTTGCACAGAAATTGCAAGCTGTGCCAAAGAGGAGGTTAAAGGCACTGACTCTCCAAGCAGGGAGACTGTTAGTAAATCATCTGGAATGGTGAACCCGAGGACCAGGATACGAAAACTGAGACTCATTTTAAATCATTTCCCCATAACACGGTGGACCATACTGTGGGTTTCACATGCATGTTTTAGCTGGAGGAAGAATCCCTTGAACCTGAAGAGTTGGGACCCATGGAATAGGTACCATACAGTATGACTTCAAAGGGTGTGCATTTGCTCACCTAAACTCACCAATGCTATCAGCCTGAAGTGTCCAGCCTTATGTCTCAACCAGCTCTGGGTGTAGATGTGGTCAATCCCGGTTGCATCACATGCCCTGAGTGAATTATTTAAGAATTGCTCTCTATTTCACTGTCTTTGTGTTTTGTTTTCGAAATTTATTTTGATAATGGGATTTATCGGATTTTCACTGCTGCCTTTTGGCCGCTGTACACACCCTTGATTCTCTTACGGAGACATATATATCCATGGGTTTTAAGATTCTTCCTAGTCAGGTATATTCCTAGGCGTTGAATATGTGGTGTTGGGTCCATTTCGTTGAGCAAGGAGTAGGTCTTCTCTATTACATATTTGGCTTATGGAAAGTTATCTGTGCTAATTTCAGTCTCTGGTTTTATGAAGCACCCCAAGGCACCTTTCCCCATAAGCAAGCACTAGTTGGTTTTCTAAATTTGAGACCCTGTTCTGTTTTGTAATTCAGTTCATGTGTAGTCAAGTTTACATTCCGTGTATTAGTGATATCTTATGATGTTTCTTTTTCTGTGTGACGTAGTTCACGTAGAATCACCGTACCTGCATCCACTCACTATGCCGCTACGGGCCTGATGACACAGATTTCATTGCTGAGTGATATTGCATTGTACGTACGTGCCACAACTTCTTTATCCATATTTTGCTTTCTGGGATATTTACCTGTTACTGTAGACGAGCTTCTTGTGAACACAGCCGTCCCAAATATTGGGGTGGCTGTCTGTTTTTGATTTTAATTTCCGTAAGCTATAGGACCATAAGTGGAAGTGCCATAGACTGTGTTGCTTTGTTTCTTATGTGTTTCAGGAAACACCATACACTTCTCCAGGCTGGCTGCTGGCAATTTACATCCTGCCAATCAGCATAACAAGGCTCCCTGTTCTCCATATCCTGTCCTACCTTTCTGGATTTTACACTTTTTTCAGATGGCCCTCTTGCCCGGGGGGCAGTGAGACTTCATTGTAGTGCAGATTTCCTTTACAGGCTTGCTTGGTTGGCCAAAAAGGGCGTATGCGTTTTTTCCTGAATATATTCAGGAAAAAACGCATACGCCCTTTTTGGCCAAGTGCATCATTGTCGACGTTCTGCCTCTTTTCCTATGCTTTCAGGGCAATTCCAGTCTACCCCCTGCAATCGTTTTCCTGAAATTCTGCCCCGCTTTCAAGTCCCCTTCGCAGGCTTACTTCAATATATTTTTGGAGGATAGCTGTCATTTATAACTCTGCAGGTTTGTGAATTACAGTGCCCCTGAGCTCCTTTCTTCAACTCGCTTTCTTGTGAACTGGGCACAAAACCGCAGGATTGCTTCAGGCCCTAATCTGTTTCGGGCAGGGCATGCTGAGCCTTTGGTAAATTCCTCTTCCTGGTGGGAAATGAGCGTTACATTTGCCCGTGCAGACACCTACAGCTAGTCTCTCATTGGTTCTCCCTATTCCTGTTCATTTTGCACAGAAATTGCAAGCTGTACCAAACAGGAGGTTAAAGGCACTGACTCTCCAAGCAGGGAGACTCTTAGTAAATCATCTGGAATGGTGAACCCGAGGACCAGGATACGAAAACTGAGATGCATTTTAAATCATTTCCCCATAACACGGTGGACCATACTGTGGGTTTCACATGCATGTTTTAGCTGGAGGAAGAATCCCTTGAACCTGAAGAGTTGGGACCCATGGAATAGGTACCATACAGTATGACTTCAAAGGGTGTGCATTTGCTCACCTAAACTCACCAATGCTATCAGCCTGAAGTGTCCAGCCTTATGTCTCAACCAGCTCTGGGTGTAGATGTGGTCAATCCCGGTTGCATCACATGCCCTGAGTGAATTATTTAAGAATTGCTCTCTATTTCACTGTCTTTGTGTTTTGTTTTCGAAATTTATTTTGATAATGGGATTTATCGGATTTTCACTGCTGCCTTTCGGCCGCTGTACACACCCTTGATTCTCTTACGGAGACATATATATCCATGGGTTTTAAGATTCTTCCTAGTCAGGTATATTCCTAGGCGTTGAATATGTGGTGTTGGGTCCATTTCGTTGAGCAAGGAGTAGGTCTTGTCTATTACATATTGGGCTTATGGAAAGTTATCTGTGCTAATTTCAGTCTCTGGTTTTATGCAGCACCCCAAGGCACCTTTCCCCATAAGCAAGCACTAGTTGGTTTTCTAAATTTGAGACCCTTTTCTATTTTGTAATTCAGTTCATGTGTAGTCAAGTTTACATTCCGTGTATTCATGATATCTTATGATATTTCTTTTTCTGTGTGACGTAGTTCACGTAGAATCACCGTACCTGCATCCACTCACTATGCCGCTATGGGCCTGATGACACAGATTTCATTGCTGAGTGATATTGCATTGTACGTACGTGCCACAAGTTCTTTATCCATTTTTTGCTTTCTGGGATATTTACCTGATACTGTAGACGAGCTTCTTGTGAACACAGCCGTCTCAAATATTGGGGTGGCTGTCTGTTTTTGATTTTAATTTCCGTAAGCTATAGGACCATAAGTGGAAGTGCCATAGGCTGTGTTGCTTTGTTTCTTTCGTGTTTCAGGAAACACCATACACTTCTCCAGGGTGGCTGCTGGCAATTTACATCCTGCCAATCAGCATAACAAGGCTCCCTGTTCTCCATATCCTGTCCTACCTTTCTGGATTTTACACTTTTTTCAGATGGCCCTCTTGCCCGGGGGGCAGTGAGACTTCATTGTAGTGCAGATTTCATTTACAGGCTTGCTTGGTTGGCCAAAAAGGGCGTATGCGTTTTTTCCTGAATATATTCAGGAAAAAACGCATACGCCCTTTTTGGCCAAGTGCATCATTGTCGACGTTCTGCCTCTTTTCCTATGCTTTCAGGGCAATTCCAGTCTACCCCCTGCAATCGTTTTCCTGAAATTCTGCCCCGCTTTCAAGTCCCCTTCGCAGGCTTACTTCAATATATTTTTGGAGGAAAGCTGTCATTTATAACTCTGCAGGTTTGTGAATTACAGTGCCCCTGAGCTCCTTTCTTCAACTCGCTTTCTTGTGAGCTGGGCACAAAACCGCAGGATTGCTTCAGGCCCTAATCTGTTTCCAGCAGGGCACACTGAGCCTTTGTTTAATTCCTCTTCCTGGTGGGCAATGAGCGTTACATTTGCCCGTGCAGACACCTACAGCTAGTCTCTCATTGGTTCTCCCTATTCCTGTTCATTTTGCACAGAAATTGCAAGCTGTGCCAAAGAGGAGGTTAAAGGCACTGACTCTCCAAGCGGGGAGAGTGTTAGTAAAGCATCTGGAATGGTGAACCCGAGGACCAGGATACGAAAACTGAGATGCATTTTAAATCATTTCCCAATCACATGGTGGACGATACTCTTGGTTTCCCATGCATGTTTTAGCTGGAGGAAGAATCCCTTGAACCTGGAGAGTTGGGACCCATGGAATGGGTACCATGCAGTATGACTTCAAAGGGTCTGCATTTGCTCACCGAAACTCACCAATGCTATCAGCCTGAAGTGTCCAGCCTTATGTCTCAACCAGCTCTGGGTGTAGATGTGTTAAATCCCGGTTGCATCACATGCCCTGAGTGAATTATTTAAGAATTGCTCTCTATTTCACTGTCTTTATGATTTTTTTTTGAAATTTATTTTGATAATGGGATTTATCGGATTTTCACTGCTGCGTTTATGCCGCTGTACACACGCTTGATTCTCTTACGGAGACATATATATCCATGGGTTTTAAGATTCTTCCTAGTCAGGTATATTCCTAGGCGTTGAATATGTGGTGTTGGGTCCATTTCGTTGAGCAAGGAGTAGGTCTTGTCTATTACATATTTGGCTTATGGAAAGTTATCTGTGCTAATTTCAGTCTCTGGTTTTATGCAGCACCCCAAGGCACCTTTCCCCATAAGCAAGCACTAGTTGGTTTTCTAAATTTGAGACCCTGTTCTGTTTTGTAATTCAGTTCATGTGTAGTCAAGTTTACATTCCGTGTATTAGTGATATCTTATGATGTTTCTTTTTCTGTGTGACGTAGTTCACGTAGAATCACCGTACCTGCATCCACTCACTATGCCGCTACGGGCCTGATGACACAGATTTCATTGCTGAGTGATATTGCATTGTACGTACGTGCCACAACTTCTTTATCCATATTTTGCTTTCTGGGATATTTACCTGTTACTGTAGACGAGCTTCTTGTGAACACAGCCGTCCCAAATATTGGGGTGGCTGTCTGTTTTTGATTTTAATTTCCGTAAGCTATAGGACCATAAGTGGAAGTGCCATAGACTGTGTTGCTTTGTTTCTTATGTGTTTCAGGAAACACCATACACTTCTCCAGGCTGGCTGCTGGCAATTTACATCCTGCCAATCAGCATAACAAGGCTCCCTGTTCTCCATATCCTGTCCTACCTTTCTGGATTTTACACTTTTTTCAGATGGCCCTCTTGCCCGGGGGGCAGTGAGACTTCATTGTAGTGCAGATTTCCTTTACAGGCTTGCTTGGTTGGCCAAAAAGGGCGTATGCGTTTTTTCCTGAATATATTCAGGAAAAAACGCATACGCCCTTTTTGGCCAAGTGCATCATTGTCGACGTTCTGCCTCTTTTCCTATGCTTTCAGGGCAATTCCAGTCTACCCCCTGCAATCGTTTTCCTGAAATTCTGCCCCGCTTTCAAGTCCCCTTCGCAGGCTTACTTCAATATATTTTTGGAGGATAGCTGTCATTTATAACTCTGCAGGTTTGTGAATTACAGTGCCCCTGAGCTCCTTTCTTCAACTCGCTTTCTTGTGAACTGGGCACAAAACCGCAGGATTGCTTCAGGCCCTAATCTGTTTCGGGCAGGGCATGCTGAGCCTTTGGTAAATTCCTCTTCCTGGTGGGAAATGAGCGTTACATTTGCCCGTGCAGACACCTACAGCTAGTCTCTCATTGGTTCTCCCTATTCCTGTTCATCTTGCACAGAAATTGCAAGCTGTGCCAAACAGGAGGTTAAAGGCACTGACTCTCCAAGCAGGGAGACTGTTAGTAAATCATCTGGAATGGTGAACCCGAGGACCAGGATACGAAAACTGAGATGCATTTTAAATCATTTCCCCATAACACGGTGGACCATACTGTGGGTTTCACATGCATGTTTTAGCTGGAGGAAGAATCCCTTGAACCTGAAGAGTTGGGACCCATGGAATAGGTACCATACAGTATGACTTCAAAGGGTGTGCATTTGCTCACCTAAACTCACCAATGCTATCAGCCTGAAGTGTCCAGCCTTATGTCTCAACCAGCTCTGGGTGTAGATGTGGTCAATCCCGGTTGCATCACATGCCCTGAGTGAATTATTTAAGAATTGCTCTCTATTTCACTGTCTTTGTGTTTTGTTTTCGAAATTTATTTTGATAATGGGATTTATCGGATTTTCACTGCTGCCTTTCGGCCGCTGTACACAACCCTTGATTCTCTTACGGAGACATATATATCCATGGGTTTTAAGATTCTTCCTAGTCAGGTATATTCCTAGGCGTTGAATATGTGGTGTTGGGTCCATTTCGTTGAGCAAGGAGTAGGTCTTGTCTATTACATATTGGGCTTATGGAAAGTTATCTGTGCTAATTTCAGTCTCTGGTTTTATGCAGCACCCCAAGGCACCTTTCCCCATAAGCAAGCACTAGTTGGTTTTCTAAATTTGAGACCCTTTTCTATTTTGTAATTCAGTTCATGTGTAGTCAAGTTTACATTCCGTGTATTCGTGATATCTTATGATGTTTCTTTTTCTGTGTGACGTAGTTCACGTAGAATCACCGTACCTGCATCCACTCACTATGCCGCTATGGGCCTGATGACACAGATTTCATTGCTGAGTGATATTGCATTGTACGTACGTGCCACAAGTTCTTTATCCATTTTTTGCTTTCTGGGATATTTACCTGATACTGTAGACGAGCTTCTTGTGAACACAGCCGTCTCAAATATTGGGGTGGCTGTCTGTTTTTGATTTTAATTTCCGTAAGCTATAGGACCATAAGTGGAAGTGCCATAGGCTGTGTTGCTTTGTTTCTTTCGTGTTTCAGGAAACACCATACACTTCTCCAGGGTGGCTGCTGGCAATTTACATCCTGCCAATCAGCATAACAAGGCTCCCTGTTCTCCATATCCTGTCCTACCTTTCTGGATTTTACACTTTTTTCAAGATGGCCCTTTTGCCAGGGGGGGCAGTGAGACTTCATTGTAGTGCAGATTTCATTTACAGGCTTGCTTGGTTGGCCAAAAAGGGCGTATTGCGTTTTTTCCTGAATATATTCAGGAAAAAACGCATACGCCCTTTTTGGCCAAGTGCATCATTGTCGACGTTCTGCCTCTTTTCCTATGCTTTCAGGGCAATTCCAGTCTACCCCCTGCAATCGTTTTCCTGAAATTCTGCCCCGCTTTCAACTCCCCTTCGCAGGCTTACTTCAATATATTTTTGGAGGATAGCTGTCATTTATAACTCTGCAGGTTTGTGAATTACAGTGCCCCTGAGCTCCTTTCTTCAACTCGCTTTCTTGTGAGCTGGGCACAAAACCGCAGGATTGCTTCAGGCCCTAATCTGTTTCCGGCAGGGCACGCTGAGCCTTTGGTTAATTCCTCTTCCTGGTGGGAAATGAGCGTTACATTTGCCCGTGCAGACAACCTACAGCTAGTCTCTCATTGTTCTCCCCTATTCCTGTTCATTTTGCACAGAAATTGCAAGCTGTGCCAAAGAGGAGGTTAAAGGCACTGACTCTCCAAGCGGGAGAGTGTTAGTAAAGCATCTGGAATGGTGAACCCGAGGACCAGGATACGAAAACTGAGATGCATTTTAAATCATTTCCCAATCACATGGTGGACGATACTCTTGGTTTCCCATGCATGTTTTAGCTGGAGGAAGAATCCCTTGAACCTGGAGAGTTGGGACCCATGGAATGGGTACCATGCAGTATGACTTCAAAGGGTCTGCATTTGCTCACCGAAACTCACCAATGCTATCAGCCTGAAGTGTCCAGCCTTATGTCTCAACCAGCTCTGGGTGTAGATGTGTTAAATCCCGGTTGCATCACATGCCCTGAGTGAATTATTTAAGAATTGCTCTCTATTTCACTGTCTTTATGATTTTTTTTTGAAATTTATTTTGATAATGGGATTTATCGGATTTTCACTGCTGCGTTTATGCCGCTGTACACACGCTTGATTCTCTTACGGAGACATATATATCCATGGGTTTTAAGATTCTTCCTAGTCAGGTATATTCCTAGGCGTTGAATATGTGGTGTTGGGTCCATTTCGTTGAGCAAGGAGTAGGTCTTGTCTATTACATATTTGGCTTATGGAAAGTTATCTGTGCTAATTTCAGTCTCTGGTTTTATGAAGCACCCCAACGCACCTTTCCCCATAAGCAAGCACTAGTTGGTTTTCTAAATTTGAGACCCTGTTCTGTTTTGTAATTCAGTTCATGTGTAGTCAAGTTTACATTCCGTGTATTAGTGATATCTTATGATGTTTCTTTTTCTGTGTGACGTAGTTCACGTAGAATCACCGTACCTGCATCCACTCACTATGCCGCTACGGGCCTGATGACACAGATTTCATTGCTGAGTGATATTGCATTGTACGTACGTGCCACAACTTCTTTATCCATATTTTGCTTTCTGGGATATTTACCTGTTACTGTAGACGAGCTTCTTGTGAACACAGCCGTCCCAAATATTGGGGTGGCTGTCTGTTTTTGATTTTAATTTCCGTAAGCTATAGGACCATAAGTGGAAGTGCCATAGACTGTGTTGCTTTGTTTCTTATGTGTTTCAGGAAACACCATACACTTCTCCAGGCTGGCTGCTGGCAATTTACATCCTGCCAATCAGCATAACAAGGCTCCCTGTTCTCCATATCCTGTCCTACCTTTCTGGATTTTACACTTTTTTCAGATGGCCCTCTTGCCCGGGGGGCAGTGAGACTTCATTGTAGTGCAGATTTCCTTTACAGTCTTGCTTGGTTGGCCAAAAAGGGCGTATGCGTTTTTTCCTGAATATATTCAGGAAAAAACGCATACGCCCTTTTTAGCCAAGTGCATCATTGTCGACGTTCTGCCTCTTTTCCTATGCTTTCAGGGCAATTCCAGTCTACCCCCTGCAATCGTTTTCCTGAAATTCTGCCCCGCTTTCAAGTCCCCTTCGCAGGCTTACTTCAATATATTTTTGGAGGATAGCTGTCATTTATAACTCTGCAGGTTTGTGAATTACAGTGCCCCTGAGCTCCTTTCTTCAACTCGCTTTCTTGTGAACTGGGCACATAACCGCAGGATTGCTTCAGGCCCTAATCTGTTTCGGGCAGGGCATGCTGAGCCTTTGGTAAATTCCTCTTCCTGGTGGGAAATGAGCGTTACATTTGCCCTTGCAGACACCTACAGCTAGTCTCTCATTGGTTCTCCCTATTCCTGTTCATCTTGCACAGAAATTGCAAGCTGTGCCAAACAGGAGGTTAAAGGCACTGACTCTCCAAGCAGGGAGACTCTTAGTAAATCATCTGGAATGGTGAACCCGAGGACCAGGATACGAAAACTGAGATGCATTTTAAATCATTTCCCCATAACACGGTGGACCATACTGTGGGTTTCACATGCATGTTTTAGCTGGAGGAAGAATCCCTTGAACCTGAAGAGTTGGGACCCATGGAATAGGTACCATACAGTATGACTTCAAAGGGTGTGCATTTGCTCACCTAAACTCACCAATGCTATCAGCCTGAAGTGTCCAGCCTTATGTCTCAACCAGCTCTGGGTGTAGATGTGGTCAATCCCGGTTGCATCACATGCCCTGAGTGAATTATTTAAGAATTGCTCTCTATTTCACTGTCTTTGTGTTTTGTTTTCGAAATTTATTTTGATAATGGGATTTATCAGATTTTCACTGCTGCCTTTCGGCCGCTGTACACACCCTTGATTCTCTTACGGAGACATATATATCCATGGGTTTTAAGATTCTTCCTAGTCAGGTGTATTCCTAGGCGTTGAATATGTGGTGTTGGGTCCATTTCGTTGAGCAAGGAGTAGGTCTTGTCTATTACATATTTGGCTTATGGAAAGTTATCTGTGCTAATTTCAGTCTCTGGTTTTATGAAGCACCCCAACGCACCTTTCCCCATAAGCAAGCACTAGTTGGTTTTCTAAATTTGAGACCCTGTTCTGTTTTGTAATTCAGTTCATGTGTAGTCAAGTTTACATTCCGTGTATTAGTGATATCTTATGATGTTTCTTTTTCTGTGTGACGTAGTTCACGTAGAATCACCGTACCTGCATCCACTCACTATGCCGCTACGGGCCTGATGACACAGATTTCATTGCTGAGTGATATTGCATTGTACGTACGTGCCACAACTTCTTTATCCATTTTTTGCTTTCTGGGATATTTACCTGATACTGTAGACGAGCTTCTTGTGAACACAGCCGTCCCAAATATTGGGGTGGCTGTCTGTTTTTGATTTTAATTTCCGTAAGCTATAGGACCATAAGTGGAAGTGCCATAGGCTGTGTTGCTTTGTTTCTTACGTGTTTCAGGAAACACCATACACTTCTCCAGGGTGGCTGCTGGCAATTTACATCCTGCCAATCAGCATAACAAGGCTCCCTGTTCTCCATATCCTGTCCTACCTTTCTGGATTTTACACTTTTTTCAGATGGCCCTTTTGCCCGGTGGGCAGTGAGACTTCATTTTTGTGCAGATTTCCTTTACAGGCTTGCTTGGTTTGCCAAAAAGGGCGTATGCGTTTTTTCCTGAATATATTCAGGAAAAAACGCATACACCATTTTTGGCCAAGTGCATCATTGGCGACGTTGTGCCTCTTTTCCTATGCTTTCAGTGCAATTCCAGTCTACCCCATGCAATCGTTTTCCTGAAATTCTGCCCCGCTTTCAAGTCCCCTTCGCAGGCTTACTTCAATATATTTTTGGAGGATAGCTGTCAATTATAACTCTGCAGGTTTGTGAATTACAGTGCCCCTGAGCTCCGTTCTTCAACTCGCTTTCTTGTGAGCTGGGCACAAAACCGCAGGATTGCTTCAGGCCCTAATCTGTTTCCAGCAGGGCACACTGAGCCTTTGTTTAATTCCTCTTCCTGGTGGGCAATGAGGGTTACATTTGCCCGTGCAGACACCTAGAGGTAGTTTCTCATTGGTTCTCCCTATTCCTGTTCATCTTGCACAGAAATTGCAAGCAGTGCCAAACAGGAGGTTAAAGGCACTGACTCTCCAAGCGGGGAGACTGTTAGTAAAGCATCTGGAATGGTGAACCCGAGGACCAGGATACGAAAACTGAGATGCATTTTAAATCGTTTCCCAATCACACGGTGGACGATACTCTGGGTTTCCCATGCATGTTTTAGCTGGAGGAAGAATCCCTTGAACCTGGAGAGTTGGGACCCATGGAATGGGTACCATGCAGTATGACTTCAAAGGGTCTGCATTTGCTCACCGAAACTCACCAATGTTATCAGCCTGAAGTGTCCAGCCTTATGTCTCAACCAGCTGTGGGTGTAGATGTGGTCAATCCCGGTTGCATCACATGCCCTGAGTGAATTATTTAAGAATTGCTCTCTATTTCACTGTCTTTGTGTTTTGTTTTTGAAATTTATTTTGAAAGTGCGATTTATCGGATTTTCACTGCTGCGTTTATGTCGCTGTACACACGCTTGATTCTCTTACGGAGATATATAAATCCATGGGTTTTAAGATTCTTCCTAGTCAGGTATATTCCTAGGCGTTGAATATGTGGTGTTGAGTCCATTTCGTTGAGCAAGGAGTAGGTCTTGTCTATTACATATTTGGCTTATGGAATGTTATCTGTGCTAATTTCAGTCTCTGGTTTTATGCAGCACCCCAATGCACCTTTCCCCATAAGCAAGCATTAGTTGGTTTTCTAAATTTGAGACCCTGTTCTGTTTTGTAATTCAGTTCATGTGTAGTCAAGTTTACATTCCGTGTATTAGTGATATCTTATGATGTTTCTTTTTATGTGTGACGTAGTTCACGTAGAATCACCGTACCTGTATCCACTCACTATGCCGCTACGTGCCTGATGACACAGATTTCATTGCTGAGTGATACTGCATTGCACGTACGTGCCACAACTTCTTTATCCATTTTTTGCTTTCTGGGATATTTACCTGATACTGTAGACGAGCTTCTTGTGAACACAGCCGTCCCAAATATTGGGGTGGCTGTCTGTTTTTGATTTTAATTTCCGTAAGCTATAGGACCATAAGTGGAAGTGCCATAGACTGTGTTGCTTTGTTTCTTATGTGTTTCAGGAAACACCATACACTTCTCCAGGCTGGCTGCTGGCAATTTACATCCTGCCAATCAGCATAACAAGGCTCCCTGTTCTCCATATCCTGTCCTACCTTTCTGGAGTTTACACTTTTTTCAGATGGCCCTCTTGCCCAGGGGGGGGGGCAGTGAGACTTCATTGTAGTGCAGATTTCCTTTACAGGCTTGCTTGGTTGGCCAAAAAGGGCGTATGCGTTTTTTCCTGAATATATTCAGGAAAAAACGCATACGCCCTTTTTGGCCAAGTGCATCATTGTCGACGTTCTGCCTCTTTTCCTATGCTTTCAGGGCAATTCCAGTCTACCCCCTGCAATCGTTTTCCTGAAATTCTGTCCCGCTTTCAAGTCCCCTTCGCAGGCTTACTTCAATATATTTTTGGAGGATAGCTGTCATTTATAACTCTGCAGGTTTGTGAATTACAGTGCCCCTGAGCTCCTTTCTTCAACTCGCTTTCTTGTGAACTGGGCACAAAACCGCAGGATTGCTTCAGGCCCTAATCTGTTTCGGGCAGGGCATGCTGAGCCTTTGGTAAATTCCTCTTCCTGGTGGGAAATGAGCGTTACATTTGCCCGTGCAGACACCTACAGCTAGTCTCTCATTGGTTCTCCCTATTCCTGTTCATCTTGCACAGAAATTGCAAGCTGTTCCAAACAGGAGGTTAAAGGCACTGACTCTCCAAGCAGGGAGACTGTTAGTAAATCATCTGGAATGGTGAAACCGAGGACCAGGATACGAAAACTGGGATGCATTTTAAATCATTTCCCCATAACACGGTGGACCATACTGTGGGTTTCACATGCATGTTTTAGCTGGAGGAAGAATCCCTTGAACCTGAAGAGTTGGGACCCATGGAATAGGTACCATACAGTATGACTTCAAAGGGTGTGCATTTGCTCACCTAAACTCACCAATGCTATCAGCCTGAAGTGTCCAGCCTTATGTCTCAACCAGCTCTGGGTGTAGATGTGGTCAATCCCGGTTGCATCACATGCCCTGAGTGAATTATTTAAGAATTGCTCTCTATTTCACTGTCTTTGTGTTTTGTTTTCGAAATT
Organism: Phocoena phocoena; assembly: GCF_963924675.1. Classification (NCBI taxonomy): domain Eukaryota; kingdom Metazoa; phylum Chordata; class Mammalia; order Artiodactyla; family Phocoenidae; genus Phocoena; species Phocoena phocoena. The sequence goes on along the minus strand of NW_027077769.1, from coordinate 27,231 downwards.
TATTTTGATAATGGGATTTATCGGATTTTCACTGCTGCCTTTCGGCCGCTGTACACACCCTTGATTCTCTTACGGAGACATATATATCCATGGGTTTTAAGATTCTTCCTAGTCAGGTATATTCCTAGGCGTTGAATATGTGGTGTTGGGTCCATTTCGTTGAGCAAGGAGTAGGTCTTGTCTATTACATATTGGGCTTATGGAAAGTTATCTGTGCTAATTTCAGTCTCTGGTTTTATGCAGCACCCCAAGGCACCTTTCCCCATAAGCAAGCACTAGTTGGTTTTCTAAATTTGAGACCCTTTTCTATTTTGTAATTCAGTTCATGTGTAGTCAAGTTTACATTCCGTGTATTCGTGATATCTTATGATGTTTCTTTTTCTGTGTGACGTAGTTCACGTAGAATCACCGTACCTGCATCCACTCACTATGCCGCTATGGGCCTGATGACACAGATTTCATTGCTGAGTGATATTGCATTGTACGTACGTGCCACAAGTTCTTTATCCATTTTTTGCTTTCTGGGATATTTACCTGATACTGTAGACGAGCTTCTTGTGAACACAGCCGTCTCAAATATTGGGGTGGCTGTCTGTTTTTGATATTAATTTCCGTAAGCTATAGGACCATAAGTGGAAGTGCCATAGGCTGTGTTGCTTTGTTTCTTTCGTGTTTCAGGAAACACCATACACTTCTCCAGGGTGGCTGCTGGCAATTTACATCCTGCCAATCAGCATAACAAGGCTCCCTGTTCTCCATATCCTGTCCTACCTTTCTGGATTTTACACTTTTTTCAGATGGCCCTTTTGCCAGGGGGGCAGTGAGACTTCATTGTAGTGCAGATTTCATTTACAGGCTTGCTTGGTTGGCCAAAAAGGGCGTATGCGTTTTTTCCTGAATATATTCAGGAAAAAACGCATACGCCCTTTTTGGCCAAGTGCATCATTGTCGACGTTCTGCCTCTTTTCCTATGCTTTCAGGGCAATTCCAGTCTACCCCCTGCAATCGTTTTCCTGAAATTCTGCCCTGCTTTCAAGTCCCCTTCGCAGGCTTACTTCAATATATTTTTGGAGGAAAGCTGTCATTTATAACTCTGCAGGTTTGTGAATTACAGTGCCCCTGAGCTCCTTTCTTCAACTCGCTTTCTTGTGAGCTGGGCACAAAACCGCAGGATTGCTTCAGGCCCTAATCTGTTTCCAGCAGGGCACACTGAGCCTTTGTTTAATTCCTCTTCCTGGTGGGCAATGAGCGTTACATTTGCCCGTGCAGACACCTACAGCTAGTCTCTCATTGGTTCTCCCTATTCCTGTTCATTTTGCACAGAAATTGCAAGCTGTGCCAAAGAGGAGGTTAAAGGCACTGACTCTCCAAGCGGGGAGAGTGTTAGTAAAGCATCTGGAATGGTGAACCCGAGGACCAGGATACGAAAACTGAGATGCATTTTAAATCATTTCCCAATCACATGGTGGACGATACTCTTGGTTTCCCATGCATGTTTTAGCTGGAGGAAGAATCCCTTGAACCTGGAGAGTTGGGACCCATGGAATGGGTACCATGCAGTATGACTTCAAAGGGTCTGCATTTGCTCACCGAAACTCACCAATGCTATCAGCCTGAAGTGTCCAGCCTTATGTCTCAACCAGCTCTGGGTGTAGATGTGTTAAATCCCGGTTGCATCACATGCCCTGAGTGAATTATTTAAGAATTGCTCTCTATTTCACTGTCTTTATGATTTTTTTTTGAAATTTATTTTGATAATGGGATTTATCGGATTTTCACTGCTGCGTTTATGCCGCTGTACACACGCTTGATTCTCTTACGGAGACATATATATATCCATGGGTTTTAAGATTCTTCCTAGTCAGGTATATTCCTAGGCGTTGAATATGTGGTGTTGGGTCCATTTCGTTGAGCAAGGAGTAGGTCTTGTCTATTACATATTTGGCTTATGGAAAGTTATCTGTGCTAATTTCAGTCTCTGGTTTTATGAAGCACCCCAACGCACCTTTCCCCATAAGCAAGCACTAGTTGGTTTTCTAAATTTGAGACCCTGTTCTGTTTTGTAATTCAGTTCATGTGTAGTCAAGTTTACATTCCGTGTATTAGTGATATCTTATGATGTTTCTTTTTCTGTGTGACGTAGTTCACGTAGAATCACCGTACCTGCATCCACTCACTATGCCGCTACGGGCCTGATGACACAGATTTCATTGCTGAGTGATATTGCATTGTACGTACGTGCCACAACTTCTTTATCCATATTTTGCTTTCTGGGATATTTACCTGTTACTGTAGACGAGTTTCTTGTGAACACAGCCGTCTCAAATATTGGGGTGGCTGTCTGTTTTTGATTTTAATTTCCGTAAGCTATAGGACCATAAGTGGAAGTGCCATAGGCTGTGTTGCTTTGTTTCTTTCGTGTTTCAGGAAACACCATACACTTCTCCAGGGTGGCTGCTGGCAATTTACATCCTGCCAATCAGCATAACAAGGCTCCCTGTTCTCCATATCCTGTCCTACCTTTCTGGATTTTACACTTTTTTCAGATGGCCCTTTTGCCAGGGGGGCAGTGAGACTTCATTGTAGTGCAGATTTCATTTACAGGCTTGCTTGGTTGGCCAAAAAGGGCGTATGCGTTTTTTCCTGAATATATTCAGGAAAAAACGCATACGCCCTTTTTGGCCAAGTGCATCATTGTCGACGTTCTGCCTCTTTTCCTATGCTTTCAGGGCAATTCCAGTCTACCCCCTGCAATCGTTTTCCTGAAATTCTGCCCCGCTTTCAAGTCCCCTTCGCAGGCTTACTTCAATATATTTTTGGAGGAAAGCTGTCATTTATAACTCTGCAGGTTTGTGAATTACAGTGCCCCTGAGCTCCTTTCTTCAAGTCGCTTTCTTGTGAGCTGGGCACAAAACCGCAGGATTGCTTCAGGCCCTAATCTGTTTCCAGCAGGGCACACTGAGCCTTTGTTTAATTCCTCTTCCTGGTGGGCAATGAGCGTTACATTTGCCCGTGCAGACACCTACAGCTAGTCTCTCATTGGTTCTCCCTATTCCTGTTCATTTTGCACAGAAATTGCAAGCTGTGCCAAAGAGGAGGTTAAAGGCACTGACTCTCCAAGCGGGGAGAGTGTTAGTAAAGCATCTGGAATGGTGAACCCGAGGACCAGGATACGAAAACTGAGATGCATTTTAAATCATTTCCCAATCACATGGTGGACGATACTCTTGGTTTCCCATGCATGTTTTAGCTGGAGGAAGAATCCCTTGAACCTGGAGAGTTGGGACCCATGGAATGGGTACCATGCAGTATGACTTCAAAGGGTCTGCATTTGCTCACCGAAACTCACCAATGCTATCAGCCTGAAGTGTCCAGCCTTATGTCTCAACCAGCTCTGGGTGTAGATGTGTTAAATCCCGGTTGCATCACATGCCCTGAGTGAATTATTTAAGAATTGCTCTCTATTTCACTGTCTTTATGATTTTTTTTTGAAATTTATTTTGATAATGGGATTTATCCGATTTTCACTGCTGCGTTTATGCCGCTGTACACACGCTTGATTCTCTTACGGAGACATATATATCCATGGGTTTTAAGATTCTTCCTAGTCAGGTATATTCCTAGGCGTTGAATATGTGGTGTTGGGTCCATTTCGTTGAGCAAGGAGTAGGTCTTGTCTATTACATATTTGGCTTATGGAAAGTTATCTGTGCTAATTTCAGTCTCTGGTTTTATGAAGCACCCCAACGCACCTTTCCCCATAAGCAAGCACTAGTTGGTTTTCTAAATTTGAGACCCTGTTCTGTTTTGTAATTCAGTTCATGTGTAGTCAAGTTTACATTCCGTGTATTAGTGATATCTTATGATGTTTCTTTTTCTGTGTGACGTAGTTCACATAGAATCACCGTACCTGCATCCACTCACTATGCCGCTACGGGCCTGATGACACAGATTTCATTGCTGAGTGATATTGCATTGTACGTACGTGCCACAACCTCTTTATCCATATTTTGCTTTCTGGGATATTTACCTGTTACTGTAGACGAGCTTCTTGTGAACACAGCCGTCCCAAATATTGGGGTGGCTGTCTGTTTTTGATTTTAATTTCCGTAAGCTATAGGACCATAAGTGGAAGTGCCATAGACTGTGTTGCTTTGTTTCTTATGTGTTTCAGGAAACACCATACACTTCTCCAGGCTGGCTGCTGGCAATTTACATCCTGCCAATCAGCATAACAAGGCTCCCTGTTCTCCATATCCTGTCCTACCTTTCTGGATTTTACACTTTTTTCAGATGGCCCTCTTGCCCGGGGGGCAGTGAGACTTCATTGTAGTGCAGATTTCCTTTACAGGCTTGCTTGGTTGGCCAAAAAGGGCGTATGCGTTTTTTCCTGAATATATTCAGGAAAAAACGCATACGCCCTTTTTGGCCAAGTGCATCATTGTCGACGTTCTGCCTCTTTTCCTATGCTTTCAGGGCAATTCCAGTCTACCCCCTGCAATCGTTTTCCTGAAATTCTGCCCCGCTTTCAAGTCCCCTTCGCAGGCTTACTTCAATATATTTTTGGAGGATAGCTGTCATTTATAACTCTGCAGGTTTGTGAATTACAGTGCCCCTGAGCTCCTTTCTTCAACTCGCTTTCTTGTGAACTGGGCACAAAACCGCAGGATTGCTTCAGGCCCTAATCTGTTTCGGGCAGGGCATGCTGAGCCTTTGGTAAATTCCTCTTCCTGGTGGGAAATGAGCGTTACATTTGCCCGTGCAGACACCTACAGCTAGTCTCTCATTGGTTCTCCCTATTCCTGTTCATCTTGCACAGAAATTGCAAGCTGTGCCAAACAGGAGGTTAAAGGCACTGACTCTCCAAGCAGGGAGACTGTTAGTAAATCATCTGGAATGGTGAACCCGAGGACCAGGATACGAAAACTGAGATGCATTTTAAATCATTTCCCCATAACACGGTGGACCATACTGTGGGTTTCACATGCATGTTTTAGCTGGAGGAAGAATCCCTTGAACCTGAAGAGTTGGGAGCCATGGAATAGGTACCATACAGTATGACTTCAAAGGGTGTGCATTTGCTCACCTAAACTCACCAATGCTATCAGCCTGAAGTGTCCAGCCTTATGTCTCAACCAGCTCTGGGTGTAGATGTGGTCAATCCCGGTTGCATCACATGCCCTGAGTGAATTATTTAAGAATTGCTCTCTATTTCACTGTCTTTGTGTTTTGTTTTCGAAATTTATTTTGATAATGGGATTTATCGGATTTTCACTGCTGCCTTTCAGCCGCTGTACACACCCTTGATTCTCTTACGGAGACATATATATCCATGGGTTTTAAGATTCTTCCTAGTCAGGTATATTCCTAGGCGTTGAATATGTGGTGTTGGGTCCATTTCGTTGAGCAAGGAGTAGGTCTTGTCTATTACATATTGGGCTTATGGAAAGTTATCTGTGCTAATTTCAGTCTCTGGTTTTATGCAGCACCCCAAGGCACCTTTCCCCATAAGCAAGCACTAGTTGGTTTTCTAAATTTGAGACCCTTTTCTATTTTGTAATTCAGTTCATGTGTAGTCAAGTTTACATTCCGTGTATTCGTGATATCTTATGATGTTTCTTTTTCTGTGTGACGTAGTTCACGTAGAATCACCGTACCTGCATCCACTCACTATGCCGCTATGGGCCTGATGACACAGATTTCATTGCTGAGTGATATTGCATTGTACGTACGTGCCACAAGTTCTTTATCCATTTTTTGCTTTCTGGGATATTTACCTGATACTGTAGACGAGCTTCTTGTGAACACAGCCGTCTCAAATATTGGGGTGGCTGTCTGTTTTTGATTTTAATTTCCGTAAGCTATAGGACCATAAGTGGAAGTGCCATAGGCTGTGTTGCTTTGTTTCTTTCGTGTTTCAGGAAACACCATACACTTCTCCAGGGTGGCTGCTGGCAATTTACATCCTGCCAATCAGCATAACAAGGCTCCCTGTTCTCCATATCCTGTCCTACCTTTCTGGATTTTACACTTTTTTCAGATGGCCCTTTTGCCAGGGGGGCAGTGAGACTTCATTGTAGTGCAGATTTCATTTACAGGCTTGCTTGGTTGGCCAAAAAGGGCGTATGCGTTTTTTCCTGAATATATTCAGGAAAAAACGCATACGCCCTTTTTGGCCAAGTGCATCATTGTCGACGTTCTGCCTCTTTTCCTATGCTTTCAGGGCAATTCCAGTCTACCCCCTGCAATCGTTTTCCTGAAATTCTGCCCCGCTTTCAAGTCCCCTTCGCAGGCTTACTTCAATATATTTTTGGAGGAAAGCTGTCATTTATAACTCTGCAGGTTTGTGAATTACAGTGCCCCTGAGCTCCTTTCTTCAACTCGCTTTCTTGTGAGCTGGGCACAAAACCGCAGGATTGCTTCAGGCCCTAATCTGTTTCCAGCAGGGCACACTGAGCCTTTGTTTAATTCCTCTTCCTGGTGGGCAATGAGCGTTACATTTGCCTGTGCAGACACCTACAGCTAGTCTCTCATTGGTTCTCCCTATTCCTGTTCATTTTGCACAGAAATTGCAAGCTGTGCCAAAGAGGAGGTTAAAGGCACTGACTCTCCAAGCGGGGAGAGTGTTAGTAAAGCATCTGGAATGGTGAACCCGAGGACCAGGATACGAAAACTGAGATGCATTTTAAATCATTTCCCAATCACATGGTGGACGATACTCTTGGTTTCCCATGCATGTTTTAGCTGGAGGAAGAATCCCTTGAACCTGGAGAGTTGGGACCCATGGAATGGGTACCATGCAGTATGACTTCAAAGGGTCTGCATTTGCTCACCGAAACTCACCAATGCTATCAGCCTGAAGTGTCCAGCCTTATGTCTCAACCAGCTCTGGGTGTAGATGTGTTAAATCCCGGTTGCATCACATGCCCTGAGTGAATTATTTAAGAATTGCTCTCTATTTCACGGTCTTTATGATTTTTTTTTGAAATTTATTTTGATAATGGGATTTATCGGATTTTCACTGCTGCGTTTATGCCGCTGTACACACGCTTGATTCTCTTACGGAGACATATATATCCATGGGTTTTAAGATTCTTCCTAGTCAGGTATATTCCTAGGCGTTGAATATGTGGTGTTGGGTCCATTTCGTTGAGCAAGGAGTAGGTCTTGTCTATTACATATTTGGCTTATGGAAAGTTATCTGTGCTAATTTCAGTCTCTGGTTTTATGAAGCACCCCAACGCACCTTTCCCCATAAGCAAGCACTAGTTGGTTTTCTAAATTTGAGACCCTGTTCTGTTTTGTAATTCAGTTCATGTGTAGTCAAGTTTACATTCCGTGTATTAGTGATATCTTATGATGTTTCTTTTTCTGTGTGACGTAGTTCACATAGAATCACCGTACCTGCATCCACTCACTATGCCGCTACGGGTCTGATGACACAGATTTCATTGCTGAGTGATATTGCATTGTACGTACGTGCCACAACTTCTTTATCCATATTTTGCTTTCTGGGATATTTACCTGTTACTGTAGACGAGCTTCTTGTGAACACAGCCGTCCCAAATATTGGGGTGGCTGTCTGTTTTTGATTTTAATTTCCGTAAGCTATAGGACCATAAGTGGAAGTGCCATAGACTGTGTTGCTTTGTTTCTTATGTGTTTCAGGAAACACCATACACTTCTCCAGGCTGGCTGCTGGCAATTTACATCCTGCCAATCAGCATAACAAGGCTCCCTGTTCTCCATATCCTGTCCTACCTTTCTGGATTTTACACTTTTTTCAGATGGCCCTCTTGCCCGGGGGGCAGTGAAACTTCATTGTAGTGCAGATTTCATTTACAGGCTTGCTTGGTTGGCCAAAAAGGGCGTATGCGTTTTTTCCTGAATATATTCAGGAAAAAACGCATACGCCCTTTTTGGCCAAGTGCATCATTGTCGACGTTCTGCCTCTTTTCCTATGCTTTCAGGGCAATTCCAGTCTACCCCCTGCAATCGTTTTCCTGAAATTCTGCCCCGCTTTCAAGTCCCCTTCGCAGGCTTACTTCAATATATTTTTGGAGGATAGCTGTCATTTATAACTCTGCAGGTTTGTGAATTACAGTGCCCCTGAGCTCCTTTCTTCAACTCGCTTTCTTGTGAACTGGGCACAAAACCGCAGGATTGCTTCAGGCCCTAATCTGTTTCGGGCAGGGCATGCTGAGCCTTTGGTAAATTCCTCTTCCTGGTGGGAAATGAGCGTTACATTTGCCCGTGCAGACACCTACAGCTAGTCTCTCATTGGTTCTCCCTATTCCTGTTCATCTTGCACAGAAATTGCAAGCTGTGCCAAACAGGAGGTTAAAGGCACTGACTCTCCAAGCAGGGAGACTGTTAGTAAATCATCTGGAATGGTGAACCCGAGGACCAGGATACGAAAACTGAGATGCATTTTAAATCATTTCCCCATAACACGGTGGACCATACTGTGGGTTTCACATGCATGTTTTAGCTGGAGGAAGAATCCCTTGAACCTGAAGAGTTGGGACCCATGGAATAGGTACCATACAGTATGACTTCAAAGGGTGTGCATTTGCTCACCTAAACTCACCAATGCTATCAGCCTGAAGTGTCCAGCCTTATGTCTCAACCAGCTCTGGGTGTAGATGTGGTCAATCCCGGTTGCATCACATGCCCTGAGTGAATTATTTAAGAATTGCTCTCTATTTCACTGTCTTTGTGTTTTGTTTTCGAAATTTATTTTGATAATGGGATTTATCGGATTTTCACTGCTGCCTTTCGGCCGCTGTACACACCCTTGATTCTCTTACGGAGACATATATATCCATGGGTTTTAAGATTCTTCCTAGTCAGGTATATTCCTAGGCGTTGAATATGTGGTGTTGGGTCCATTTCGTTGAGCAAGGAGTAGGTCTTGTCTATTACATATTGGGCTTATGGAAAGTTATCTGTGCTAATTTCAGTCTCTGGTTTTATGCAGCACCCCAAGGCACCTTTCCCCATAAGCAAGCACTAGTTGATTTTCTAAATTTGAGACCCTTTTCTATTTTGTAATTCAGTTCATGTGTAGTCAAGTTTACATTCCGTGTATTCGTGATATCTTATGATGTTTCTTTTTCTGTGTGACGTAGTTCACGTAGAATCACCGTACCTGCATCCACTCACTATGCCGCTATGGGCCTGATGACACAGATTTAATTGCTGAGTGATATTGCATTGTACGTACGTGCCACAAGTTCTTTATCCATTTTTTGCTTTCTGGGATATTTACCTGATACTGTAGACGAGCTTCTTGTGAACACAGCCGTCTCAAATATTGGGGTGGCTGTCTGTTTTTGATTTTAATTTCCGTAAGCTATAGGACCATAAGTGGAAGTGCCATAGGCTGTGTTGCTTTGTTTCTTTCGTGTTTCAGGAAACACCATACACTTCTCCAGGGTGGCTGCTGGCAATTTACATCCTGCCAATCAGCATAACAAGGCTCCCTGTTCTCCATATCCTGTCCTACCTTTCTGGATTTTACACTTTTTTCAGATGGCCCTTTTGCCAGGGGGGCAGTGAGACTTCATTGTAGTGCAGATTTCATTTACAGGCTTGCTTGGTTGGCCAAAAAGGGCGTATGCATTTTTTCCTGAATATATTCAGGAAAAAACGCATACGCCCTTTTTGGCCAAGTGCATCATTGTCGACGTTCTGCCTCTTTTCCTATGCTTTCAGGGCAATTCCAGTCTACCCCCTGCAATCGTTTTCCTGAAATTCTGCCCCGCTTTCAAGTCCCCTTCGCAGGCTTACTTCAATATATTTTTGGAGGAAAGCTGTCATTTATAACTCTGCAGGTTTGTGAATTACAGTGCCCCTGAGCTCCTTTCTTCAACTCGCTTTCTTGTGAGCTGGGCACAAAACCGCAGGATTGCTTCAGGCCCTAATCTGTTTCCAGCAGGGCACACTGAGCCTTTGTTTAATTCCTCTTCCTGGTGGGCAATGAGCGTTACATTTGCCCGTGCAGACACCTACAGCTAGTCTCTCATTGGTTCTCCCTATTCCTGTTCATTTTGCACAGAAATTGCAAGCTGTGCCAAAGAGGAGGTTAAAGGCACTGACTCTCCAAGCGGGGAGAGTGTTAGTAAAGCATCTGGAATGGTGAACCCGAGGACCAGGATACGAAAACTGAGATGCATTTTAAATCATTTCCCAATCACATGGTGGACGATACTCTTGGTTTCCCATGCATGTTTTAGCTGGAGGAAGAATCCCTTGAACCTGGAGAGTTGGGACCCATGGAATGGGTACCATGCAGTATGACTTCAAAGGGTCTGCATTTGCTCACCGAAACTCACCAATGCTATCAGCCTGAAGTGTCCAGCCTTATGTCTCAACCAGCTCTGGGTGTAGATGTGTTAAATCCCGGTTGCATCACATGCCCTGAGTGAATTATTTAAGAATTGCTCTCTATTTCACTGTCTTTATGATTTTTTTTTGAAATTTATTTTGATAATGGGATTTATCGGATTTTCACTGCTGCGTTTATGCCGCTGTACACACGCTTGATTCTCTTACGGAGACATATATATCCATGGGTTTTAAGATTCTTCCTAGTCAGGTATATTCCTAGGCGTTGAATATGTGGTGTTGGGTCCATTTCGTTGAGCAAGGAGTAGGTCTTGTCTATTACATATTTGGCTTATGGAAAGTTATCTGTGCTAATTTCAGTCTCTGGTTTTATGAAGCACCCCAACGCACCTTTCCCCATAAGCAAGCACTAGTTGGTTTTCTAAATTTGAGACCCTGTTCTGTTTTGTAATTCAGTTCATGTGTAGTCAAGTTTACATTCCGTGTATTAGTGATATCTTATGATGTTTCTTTTTCTGTGTGACGTAGTTCACGTAGAATCACCGTACCTGCATCCACTCACTATGCCGCTACGGGCCTGATGACACAGATTTCATTGCTGAGTGATATTGCATTGTACGTACGTGCCACAACTTCTTTATCCATATTTTGCTTTCTGGGATATTTACCTGTTACTGTAGACGAGCTTCTTGTGAACACAGCCGTCCCAAATATTGGGGTGGCTGTCTGTTTTTGATTTTAATTTCCGTAAGCTATAGGACCATAAGTGGAAGTGCCATAGACTGTGTTGCTTTGTTTCTTATGTGTTTCAGGAAACACCATACACTTCTCCAGGCTGGCTGCTGGCAATTTACATCCTGCCAATCAGCATAACAAGGCTCCCTGTTCTCCATATCCTGTCCTACCTTTCTGGATTTTACACTTTTTTCAGATGGCCCTCTTGCCCGGGGGGCAGTGAGACTTCATTGTAGTGCAGATTTCCTTTACAGGCTTGCTTGGTTGGCCAAAAAGGGCGTATGCGTTTTTTCCTGAATATATTCAGGAAAAAACGCATACGCCCTTTTTGGCCAAGTGCATCATTGTCGACGTTCTGCCTCTTTTCCTATGCTTTCAGGGCAATTCCAGTCTACCCCCTGCAATCGTTTTCCTGAAATTCTGCCCCGCTTTCAAGTCCCCTTCGCAGGCTTACTTCAATATATTTTTGGAGGATAGCTGTCATTTATAACTCTGCAGGTTTGTGAATTACAGTGCCCCTGAGCTCCTTTCTTCAACTCGCTTTCTTGTGAACTGGGCACAAAACCGCAGGATTGCTTCAGGCCCTAATCTGTTTCGGGCAGGGCATGCTGAGCCTTTGGTAAATTCCTCTTCCTGGTGGGAAATGAGCGTTACATTTGCCCGTGCAGACACCTACAGCTAGTCTCTCATTGGTTCTCCCTATTCCTGTTCATCTTGCACAGAAATTGCAAGCTGTGCCAAACAGGAGGTTAAAGGCACTGACTCTCCAAGCAGGGAGACTGTTAGTAAATCATCTGGAATGGTGAACCCGAGGACCAGGATACGAAAACTGAGATGCATTTTAAATCATTTCCCCATAACACGGTGGACCATACTGTGGGTTTCACATGCATGTTTTAGCTGGAGGAAGAATCCCTTGAACCTGAAGAGTTGGGACCCATGGAATAGGTACCATACAGTATGACTTCAAAGGGTGTGCATTTGCTCACCTAAACTCACCAATGCTATCAGCCTGAAGTGTCCAGCCTTATGTCTCAACCAGCTCTGGGTGTAGATGTGGTCAATCCCGGTTGCATCACATGCCCTGAGTGAATTATTTAAGAATTGCTCTCTATTTCACTGTCTTTGTGTTTTGTTTTCGAAATTTATTTTGATAATGGGATTTATCGGATTTTCACTGCTGCCTTTCGGCCGCTGTACACACCCTTGATTCTCTTACGGAGACATATATATCCATGGGTTTTAAGATTCTTCCTAGTCAGGTATATTCCTAGGCGTTGAATATGTGGTGTTGGGTCCATTTCGTTGAGCAAGGAGTAGGTCTTGTCTATTACATATTGGGCTTATGGAAAGTTATCTGTGCTAATTTCAGTCTCTGGTTTTATGCAGCACCCCAAGGCACCTTTCCCCATAAGCAAGCACTAGTTGGTTTTCTAAATTTGAGACCCTTTTCTATTTTGTAATTCAGTTCATGTGTAGTCAAGTTTACATTCCGTGTATTCGTGATATCTTATGATGTTTCTTTTTCTGTGTGACGTAGTTCACGTAGAATCACCGTACCTGCATCCACTCACTATGCCGCTATGGGCCTGATGACACAGATTTCATTGCTGAGTGATATTGCATTGTACGTACGTGCCACAAGTTCTTTATCCATTTTTTGCTTTCTGGGATATTTACCTGATACTGTAGACGAGCTTCTTGTGAACACAGCCATCTCAAATATTGGGGTGGCTGTCTGTTTTTGATTTTAATTTCCGTAAGCTATAGGACCATAAGTGGAAGTGCCATAGGCTGTGTTGCTTTGTTTCTTTCGTGTTTCAGGAAACACCATACACTTCTCCAGGCTGGCTGCTGGCAATTTACATCCTGCCAATCAGCATAACAAGGCTCCCTGTTCTCCATATCCTGTCCTACCTTTCTGGATTTTACACTTTTTTCAGATGGCCCTCTTGCCCGGGGGGCAGTGAGACTTCATTGTAGTGCAGATTTCCTTTACAGGCTTGCTTGGTTGGCCAAAAAGGGCGTATGCGTTTTTTCCTGAATATATTCAGGAAAAAACGCATACGCCCTTTTTGGCCAAGTGCATCATTGTCGACGTTCTGCCTCTTTTCCTATGCTTTCAGGGCAATTCCAGTCTACCCCCTGCAATCGTTTTCCTGAAATTCTGCCCCGCTTTCAAGTCCCCTTCGCAGGCTTACTTCAATATATTTTTGGAGGATAGCTGTCATTTATAACTCTGCAGGTTTGTGAATTACAGTGCCCCTGAGCTCCTTTCTTCAACTCGCTTTCTTGTGAACTGGGCACAAAACCGCAGGATTGCTTCAGGCCCTAATCTGTTTCGGGCAGGGCATGCTGAGCCTTTGGTAAATTCCTCTTCCTGGTGGGAAATGAGCGTTACATTTGCCCGTGCAGACACCTACAGCTAGTCTCTCATTGGTTCTCCCTATTCCTGTTCATCTTGCACAGAAATTGCAAGCTGTGCCAAACAGGAGGTTAAAGGCACTGACTCTCCAAGCAGGGAGACTGTTAGTAAATCATCTGGAATGGTGAACCCGAGGACCAGGATACGAAAACTGAGATGCATTTCAAATCATTTCCCCATAACACGGTGGACCATACTGTGGGTTTCACATGCATGTTTTAGCTGGAGGAAGAATCCCTTGAACCTGAAGAGTTGGGACCCATGGAATAGGTACCATACAGTATGACTTCAAAGGGTGTGCATTTGCTCACCGAAACTCACCAATGCTATCAGCCTGAAGTGTCCAGCCTTATGTCTCAACCAGCTCTGGGTGTAGATGTGGTCAATCCCGGTTGCATCACATGCCCTGAGTGAATTATTTAAGAATTGCTCTCTATTTCACTGTCTTTGTGTTTTGTTTTCGAAATTTATTTTGATAATGGGATTTATCGGATTTTCACTGCTGCCTTTCGGCCGCTGTACACACCCTTGATTCTCTTACGGAGACATATATATCCATGGGTTTTAAGATTCTTCCTAGTCAGGTATATTCCTAGGCGTTGAATATGTGGTGTTGGGTCCATTTCGTTGAGCAAGGAATAGGTCTTGTCTATTACATATTGGGCTTATGGAAAGTTATCTGTGCTAATTTCAGTCTCTGGTTTTATGCAGCACCCCAATGCACCTTTCCCCATAAGCAAGCACTAGTTGGTTTTCTAAATTTGAGACCCTTTTCTATTTTGTAATTCAGTTCATGTGTAGTCAAGTTTACATTCCGTGTATTCGTGATATCTTATGATGTTTCTTTTTCTGTGTGACGTAGTTCACGTAGAATCACCGTACCTGCATCCACTCACTATGCCGCTATGGGCCTGATGACACAGATTTCATTGCTGAGTGATATTGCATTGTACGTACGTGCCACAATTTCTTTATCCATTTTTTGCTTTCTGGGATATTTACCTGATACTGTAGACGAGCTTCTTGTGAACACAGCCGTCTCAAATATTGGGGTGGCTGTCTGTTTTTGATTTTAATTTCCGTAAGCTATAGGACCATAAGTGGAAGTGCCATAGGCTGTGTTGCTTTGTTTCTTTCGTGTTTCAGGAAACACCATACACTTCTCCAGGGTGGCTGCTGGCAATTTACATCCTGCCAATCAGCATAACAAGGCTCCCTGTTCTCCATATCCTGTCCTACCTTTCTGGATTTTACACTTTTTTCAGATGGCCCTTTTGCCAGGGGGGCAGTGAGACTTCATTGTAGTGCAGATTTCATTTACAGGCTTGCTTGGTTGGCCAAAAAGGGCGTATGCGTTTTTTCCTGAATATATTCAGGAAAAAACGCATACGCCCTTTTTGGCCAAGTGCATCATTGTCGACGTTCTGCCTCTTTTCCTATGCTTTCAGGGCAATTCCAGTCTACCCCCTGCAATCGTTTTCCTGAAATTCTGCCCCGCTTTCAAGTCCCCTTCGCAGGCTTACTTCAATATATTTTTGGAGGAAAGCTGTCATTTATAACTCTGCAGGTTTGTGAATTACAGTGCCCCTGAGCTCCTTTCTTCAACTCGCTTTCTTGTGAGCTGGGCACAAAACCGCAGGATTGCTTCAGGCCCTAATCTGTTTCCAGCAGGGCACACTGAGCCTTTGTTTAATTCCTCTTCCTGGTGGGCAATGAGCGTTACATTTGCCCGTGCAGACACCTACAGCTAGTCTCTCATTGGTTCTCCCTATTCCTGTTCATTTTGCACAGAAATTGCAAGCTGTGCCAAAGAGGAGGTTAAAGGCACTGACTCTCCAAGCGGGGAGAGTGTTAGTAAAGCATCTGGAATGGTGAACCCGAGGACCAGGATACGAAAACTGAGATGCATTTTAAATCATTTCCCAATCACATGGTGGACGATACTCTTGGTTTCCCATGCATGTTTTAGCTGGAGGAAGAATCCCTTGAACCTGGAGAGTTGGGACCCATGGAATGGGTACCATGCAGTATGACTTCAAAGGGTCTGCATTTGCTCACCGAAACTCACCAATGCTATCAGCCTGAAGTGTCCAGCCTTATGTCTCAACCAGCTCTGGGTGTAGATGTGTTAAATCCCGGTTGCATCACATGCCCTGAGTGAATTATTTAAGAATTGCTCTCTATTTCACGGTCTTTATGATTTTTTTTTGAAATTTATTTTGATAATGGGATTTATCGGATTTTCACTGCTGCGTTTATGCCGCTGTACACACGCTTGATTCTCTTACGGAGACATATATATCCATGGGTTTTAAGATTCTTCCTAGTCAGGTATATTCCTAGGCGTTGAATATGTGGTGTTGGGTCCATTTCGTTGAGCAAGGAGTAGGTCTTGTCTATTACATATTTGGCTTATGGAAAGTTATCTGTGCTAATTTCAGTCTCTGGTTTTATGAAGCACCCCAACGCACCTTTCCCCATAAGCAAGCACTAGTTGGTTTTCTAAATTTGAGACCCTGTTCTGTTTTGTAATTCAGTTCATGTGTAGTCAAGTTTACATTCCGTGTATTAGTGATATCTTATGATGTTTCTTTTTCTGTGTGACGTAGTTCACATAGAATCACCGTACCTGCATCCACTCACTATGCCGCTACGGGCCTGATGACACAGATTTCATTGCTGAGTGATATTGCATTGTACGTACGTGCCACAACTTCTTTATCCATATTTTGCTTTCTGGGATATTTACCTGTTACTGTAGACGAGCTTCTTGTGAACACAGCCGTCCCAAATATTGGGGTGGCTGTCTGTTTTTGATTTTAATTTCCGTAAGCTATAGGACCATAAGTGGAAGTGCCATAGACTGTGTTGCTTTGTTTCTTATGTGTTTCAGGAAACACCATACACTTCTCCACGCTGGCTGCTGGCAATTTACATCCTGCCAATCAGCATAACAAGGCTCCCTGTTCTCCATATCCTGTCCTACCTTTCTGGATTTTACACTTTTTTCAGATGGCCCTCTTGCCCGGGGGGCAGTGAGACTTCATTGTAGTGCAGATTTCATTTACAGGCTTGCTTGGTTGGCCAAAAAGGGCGTATGCGTTTTTTCCTGAATATATTCAGGAAAAAACGCATACGCCCTTTTTGGCCAAGTGCATCATTGTCGACGTTCTGCCTCTTTTCCTATGCTTTCAGGGCAATTCCAGTCTACCCCCTGCAATCGTTTTCCTGAAATTCTGCCCCGCTTTCAAGTCCCCTTCGCAGGCTTACTTCAATATATTTTTGGAGGATAGCTGTCATTTATAACTCTGCAGCTTTGTGAATTACAGTGCCCCTGAGCTCCTTTCTTCAACTCGCTTTCTTGTGAACTGGGCACAAAACCGCAGGATTGCTTCAGGCCCTAATCTGTTTTGGGCAGGGCATGCTGAGCCTTTGGTAAATTCCTCTTCCTGGTGGGAAATGAGCGTTACATTTGCCCGTGCAGACACCTACAGCTAGTCTCTCATTGGTTCTCCCTATTCCTGTTCATCTTGCACAGAAATTGCAAGCTGTGCCAAACAGGAGGTTAAAGGCACTGACTCTCCAAGCAGGGAGACTGTTAGTAAATCATCTGGAATGGTGAACCCGAGGACCAGGATACGAAAACTGAGATGCATTTTAAATCATTTCCCCATAACACGGTGGACCATACTGTGGGTTTCACATGCATGTTTTAGCTGGAGGAAGAATCCCTTGAACCTGAAGAGTTGGGACCCATGGAATAGGTACCATACAGTATGACTTCAAAGGGTGTGCATTTGCTCACCTAAACTCACCAATGCTATCAGCCTGAAGTGTCCAGCCTTATGTCTCAACCAGCTCTGGGTGTAGATGTGGTCAATCCCGGTTGCATCACATGCCCTGAGTGAATTATTTAAGAATTGCTCTCTATTTCACTGTCTTTGTGTTTTGTTTTCGAAATTTATTTTGATAATGGGATTTATCGGATTTTCACTGCTGCCTTTCGGCCGCTGTACACACCCTTGATTCTCTTACGGAGACATATATATCCATGGGTTTTAAGATTCTTCCTAGTCAGGTATATTCCTAGGCGTTGAATATGTGGTGTTGGGTCCATTTCGTTGAGCAAGGAGTAGGTCTTGTCTATTACATATTGGGCTTATGGAAAGTTATCTGTGCTAATTTCAGTCTCTGGTTTTATGCAGCACCCCAAGGCACCTTTCCCCATAAGCAAGCACTAGTTGGTTTTCTAAATTTGAGACCCTTTTCTATTTTGTAATTCAGTTCATGTGTAGTCAAGTTTACATTCCGTGTATTCGTGATATCTTATGATGTTTCTTTTTCTGTGTGACGTAGTTCACGTAGAATCACCGTACCTGCATCCACTCACTATGCCGCTATGGGCCTGATGACACAGATTTCATTGCTGAGTGATATTGCATTGTACGTACGTGCCACAAGTTCTTTATCCATTTTTTGCTTTCTGGGATATTTACCTGATACTGTAGACGAGCTTCTTGTGAACACAGCCGTCTCAAATATTGGGGTGGCTGTCTGTTTTTGATTTTAATTTCCGTAAGCTATAGGACCATAAGTGGAAGTGCCATAGGCTGTGTTGCTTTGTTTCTTTCGTGTTTCAGGAAACACCATACACTTCTCCAGGGTGGCTGCTGGCAATTTACATCCTGCCAATCAGCATAACAAGGCTCCCTGTTCTCCATATCCTGTCCTACCTTTCTGGATTTTACACTTTTTTCAGATGGCCCTTTTGCCAGGGGGGCAGTGAGACTTCATTGTAGTGCAGATTTCATTTACAGGCTTGCTTGGTTGGCCAAAAAGGGCGTATGCGTTTTTTCCTGAATATATTCAGGAAAAAACGCATACGCCCTTTTTGGCCAAGTGCATCATTGTCGACGTTCTGCCTCTTTTCCTATGCTTTCAGGGCAATTCCAGTCTACCCCCTGCAATCGTTTTCCTGAAATTCTGCCCCGCTTTCAAGTCCCCTTCGCAGGCTTACTTCAATATATTTTTGGAGGAAAGCTGTCATTTATAACTCTGCAGGTTTGTGAATTACAGTGCCCCTGAGCTCCTTTCTTCAACTCGCTTTCTTGTGAGCTGGGCACAAAACCGCAGGATTGCTTCAGGCCCTAATCTGTTTCCAGCAGGGCACACTGAGCCTTTGTTTAATTCCTCTTCCTGGTGGGCAATGAGCGTAACATTTGCCCGTGCAGACACCTACAGCTAGTCTCTCATTGGTTCTCCCTATTCCTGTTCATTTTGCACAGAAATTGCAAGCTGTGCCAAAGAGGAGGTTAAAGGCACTGACTCTCCAAGCGGGGAGAGTGTTAGTAAAGCATCTGGAATGGTGAACCCGAGGACCAGGATACGAAAACTGAGATGCATTTTAAATCATTTCCCAATCACATGGTGGACGATACTCTTGGTTTCCCATGCATGTTTTAGCTGGAGGAAGAATCCCTTGAACCTGGAGAGTTGGGACCCATGGAATGGGTACCATGCAGTATGACTTCAAAGGGTCTGCATTTGCTCACCGAAACTCACCAATGCTATCAGCCTGAAGTGTCCAGCCTTATGTCTCAACCAGCTCTGGGTGTAGATGTGTTAAATCCCGGTTGCATCACATGCCCTGAGTGAATTATTTAAGAATTGCTCTCTATTTCACTGTCTTTATGATTTTTTTTTGAAATTTATTTTGATAATGGGATTTATCGGATTTTCACTGCTGCGTTTATGCCGCTGTACACACGCTTGATTCTCTTACGGAGACATATATATCCATGGGTTTTAAGATTCTTCCTAGTCAGGTATATTCCTAGGCGTTGAATATGTGGTGTTGGGTCCATTTCGTTGAGCAAGGAGTAGGTCTTGTCTATTACATATTGGGCTTATGGAAAGTTATCTGTGCTAATTTCAGTCTCTGGTTTTATGCAGCACCCCAAGGCACCTTTCCCCATAAGCAAGCACTAGTTGGTTTTCTAAATTTGAGACCCTTTTCTATTTTGTAATTCAGTTCATGTGTAGTCAAGTTTACATTCCGTGTATTCGTGATATCTTATGATGTTTCTTTTTCTGTGTGACGTAGTTCACGTAGAATCACCGTACCTGCATCCACTCACTATGCCGCTATGGGCCTGATGACACAGATTTCATTGCTGAGTGATATTGCATTGTACGTACGTGCCACAAGTTCTTTATCCATTTTTTGCTTTCTGGGATATTTACCTGATACTGTAGACGAGCTTCTTGTGAACACAGCCGTCTCAAATATTGGGGTGGCTGTCTGTTTTTGATTTTAATTTCCGTAAGCTATAGGACCATAAGTGGAAGTGCCATAGGCTGTGTTGCTTTGTTTCTTTCGTGTTTCAGGAAACACCATACACTTCTCCAGGGTGGCTGCTGGCAATTTACATCCTGCCAATCAGCATAACAAGGCTCCCTGTTCTCCATATCCTGTCCTACCTTTCTGGATTTTACACTTTTTTCAGATGGCCCTTTTGCCAGGGGGGCAGTGAGACTTCATTGTAGTGCAGATTTCATTTACAGGCTTGCTTGGTTGGCCAAAAAGGGCGTATGCGTTTTTTCCTGAATATATTCAGGAAAAAACGCATACGCCCTTTTTGGCCAAGTGCATCATTGTCGACGTTCTGCCTCTTTTCCTATGCTTTCAGGGCAATTCCAGTCTACCCCCTGCAATCGTTTTCCTGAAATTCTGCCCCGCTTTCAAGTCCCCTTCGCAGGCTTACTTCAATATATTTTTGGAGGAAAGCTGTCATTTATAACTCTGCAGGTTTGTGAATTACAGTGCCCCTGAGCTCCTTTCTTCAACTCGCTTTCTTGTGAGCTGGGCACAAAACCGCAGGATTGCTTCAGGCCCTAATCTGTTTCCAGCAGGGCACACTGAGCCTTTGTTTAATTCCTCTTCCTGGTGGGCAATGAGCGTTACATTTGCCCGTGCAGACACCTACAGCTAGTCTCTCATTGGTTCTCCCTATTCCTGTTCATTTTGCACAGAAATTGCAAGCTGTGCCAAAGAGGAGGTTAAAGGCACTGACTCTCCAAGCGGGGAGAGTGTTAGTAAAGCATCTGGAATGGTGAACCCGAGGACCAGGATACGAAAACTGAGATGCATTTTAAATCATTTCCCAATCACATGGTGGACGATACTCTTGGTTTCCCATGCATGTTTTAGCTGGAGGAAGAATCCCTTGAACCTGGAGAGTTGGGACCCATGGAATGGGTACCATGCAGTATGACTTCAAAGGGTCTGCATTTGCTCACCGAAACTCACCAATGCTATCAGCCTGAAGTGTCCAGCCTTATGTCTCAACCAGCTCTGGGTGTAGATGTGTTAAATCCCGGTTGCATCACATGCCCTGAGTGAATTATTTAAGAATTGCTCTCTATTTCACTGTCTTTATGATTTTTTTTTGAAATTTATTTTGATAATGGGATTTATCGGATTTTCACTGCTGCGTTTATGCCGCTGTACACACGCTTGATTCTCTTACGGAGACATATATATCCATGGGTTTTAAGATTCTTCCTAGTCAGGTATATTCCTAGGCGTTGAATATGTGGTGTTGGGTCCATTTCGTTGAGCAAGGAGTAGGTCTTGTCTATTACATATTTGGCTTATGGAAAGTTATCTGTGCTAATTTCAGTCTCTGGTTTTATGAAGCACCCCAACGCACCTTTCCCCATAAGCAAGCACTAGTTGGTTTTCTAAATTTGAGACCCTGTTCTGTTTTGTAATTCAGTTCATGTGTAGTCAAGTTTACATTCCGTGTATTAGTGATATCTTATGATGTTTCTTTTTCTGTGTGACGTAGTTCACGTAGAATCACCGTACCTGCATCCACTCACTATGCCGCTACGGGCCTGATGACACAGATTTCATTGCTGAGTGATATTGCATTGTACGTACGTGCCACAACTTCTTTATCCATATTTTGCTTTCTGGGATATTTACCTGTTACTGTAGACGAGCTTCTTGTGAACACAGCCGTCCCAAATATTGGGGTGGCTGTCTGTTTTTGATTTTAATTTCCGTAAGCTATAGGACCATAAGTGGAAGTGCCATAGACTGTGTTGCTTTGTTTCTTATGTGTTTCAGGAAACACCATACACTTCTCCAGGCTGGCTGCTGGCAATTTACATCCTGCCAATCAGCATAACAAGGCTCCCTGTTCTCCATATCCTGTCCTACCTTTCTGGATTTTACACTTTTTTCAGATGGCCCTCTTGCCCGGGGGGCAGTGAGACTTCATTGTAGTGCAGATTTCCTTTACAGGCTTGCTTGGTTGGCCAAAAAGGGCGTATGCGTTTTTTCCTGAATATATTCAGGAAAAAACGCATACGCCCTTTTTGGCCAAGTGCATCATTGTCGACGTTCTGCCTCTTTTCCTATGCTTTCAGGGCAATTCCAGTCTACCCCCTGCAATCGTTTTCCTGAAATTCTGCCCCGCTTTCAAGTCCCCTTCGCAGGCTTACTTCAATATATTTTTGGAGGATAGCTGTCATTTATAACTCTGCAGGTTTGTGAATTACAGTGCCCCTGAGCTCCTTTCTTCAACTCGCTTTCTTGTGAGCTGGGCACAAAACCGCAGGATTGCTTCAGGCCCTAATCTGTTTCGGGCAGGGCATGCTGAGCCTTTGGTAAATTCCTCTTCCTGGTGGGAAATGAGCGTTACATTTGCCCGTGCAGACACCTACAGCTAGTCTCTCATTGGTTCTCCCTATTCCTGTTCATCTTGCACAGAAATTGCAAGCTGTGCCAAACAGGAGGTTAAAGGCACTGACTCTCCAAGCAGGGAGACTGTTAGTAAATCATCTGGAATGGTGAACCCGAGGACCAGGATACGAAAACTGAGATGCATTTTAAATCATTTCCCCATAACACGGTGGACCATACTGTGGGTTTCACATGCATGTTTTAGCTGGAGGAAGAATCCCTTGAACCTGAAGAGTTGGGACCCATGGAATAGGTACCATACAGTATGACTTCAAAGGGTGTGCATTTGCTCACCTAAACTCACCAATGCTATCAGCCTGAAGTGTCCAGCCTTATGTCTCAACCAGCTCTGGGTGTAGATGTGGTCAATCCCGGTTGCATCACATGCCCTGAGTGAATTATTTAAGAATTGCTCTCTATTTCACTGTCTTTGTGTTTTGTTTTCGAAATTTATTTTGATAATGGGATTTATCGGATTTTCACTGCTGCCTTTCAGCCGCTGTACACACCCTTGATTCTCTTACGGAGACATATATATCCATGGGTTTTAAGATTCTTCCTAGTCAGGTATATTCCTAGGCGTTGAATATGTGGTGTTGGGTCCATTTCGTTGAGCAAGGAGTAGGTCTTGTCTATTACATATTGGGCTTATGGAAAGTTATCTGTGCTAATTTCAGTCTCTGGTTTTATGCAGCACCCCAAGGCACCTTTCCCCATAAGCAAGCACTAGTTGGTTTTCTAAATTTGAGACCCTTTTCTATTTTGTAATTCAGTTCATGTGTAGTCAAGTTTACATTCCGTGTATTCGTGATATCTTATGATGTTTCTTTTTCTGTGTGACGTAGTTCACGTAGAATCACCGTACCTGCATCCACTCACTATGCCGCTATGGGCCTGATGACACAGATTTCATTGCTGAGTGATATTGCATTGTACGTACGTGCCACAAGTTCTTTATCCATTTTTTGCTTTCTGGGATATTTACCTGATACTGTAGACGAGCTTCTTGTGAACACAGCCGTCTCAAATATTGGGGTGGCTGTCTGTTTTTGATTTTAATTTCCGTAAGCTATAGGACCATAAGTGGAAGTGCCATAGGCTGTGTTGCTTTGTTTCTTTCGTGTTTCAGGAAACACCATACACTTCTCCAGGGTGGCTGCTGGCAATTTACATCCTGCCAATCAGCATAACAAGGCTCCCTGTTCTCCATATCCTGTCCTACCTTTCTGGATTTTACACTTTTTTCAGATGGCCCTTTTGCCAGGGGGGCAGTGAGACTTCATTGTAGTGCAGATTTCATTTACAGGCTTGCTTGGTTGGCCAAAAAGTGCGTATGCGTTTTTTCCTGAATATATTCAGGAAAAAACGCATACGCCCTTTTTGGCCAAGTGCATCATTGTCGACGTTCTGCCTCTTTTCCTATGCTTTCAGGGCAATTCCAGTCTACCCCCTGCAATCGTTTTCCTGAAATTCTGCCCCGCTTTCAAGTCCCCTTCGCAGGCTTACTTCAATATATTTTTGGAGGAAAGCTGTCATTTATAACTCTGCAGGTTTGTGAATTACAGTGCCCCTGAGCTCCTTTCTTCAACTCGCTTTCTTGTGAGCTGGGCACAAAACCGCAGGATTGCTTCAGGCCCTAATCTGTTTCCAGCAGGGCACACTGAGCCTTTGTTTAATTCCTCTTCCTGGTGGGCAATGAGCGTTACATTTGCCCGTGCAGACACCTACAGCTAGTCTCTCATTGGTTCTCCCTATTCCTGTTCATTTTGCACAGAAATTGCAAGCTGTGCCAAAGAGGAGGTTAAAGGCACTGACTCTCCAAGCGGGGAGAGTGTTAGTAAAGCATCTGGAATGGTGAACCCGAGGACCAGGATACGAAAACTGAGATGCATTTTAAATCATTTCCCAATCACATGGTGGACGATACTCTTGGTTTCCCATGCATGTTTTAGCTGGAGGAAGAATCCCTTGAACCTGGAGAGTTGGGACCCATGGAATGGGTACCATGCAGTATGACTTCAAAGGGTCTGCATTTGCTCACCGAAACTCACCAATGCTATCAGCCTGAAGTGTCCAGCCTTATGTCTCAACCAGCTCTGGGTGTAGATGTGTTAAATCCCGGTTGCATCACATGCCCTGAGTGAATTATTTAAGAATTGCTCTCTATTTCACTGTCTTTATGATTTTTTTTTGAAATTTATTTTGATAATGGGATTTATCCGATTTTCACTGCTGCGTTTATGCCGCTGTACACACGCTTGATTCTCTTACGGAGACATATATATCCATGGGTTTTAAGATTCTTCCTAGTCAGGTATATTCCTAGGCGTTGAATATGTGGTGTTGGGTCCATTTCGTTGAGCAAGGAGTAGGTCTTGTCTATTACATATTTGGCTTATGGAAAGTTATCTGTGCTAATTTCAGTCTCTGGTTTTATGAAGCACCCCAACGCACCTTTCCCCATAAGCAAGCACTAGTTGGTTTTCTAAATTTGAGACCCTGTTCTGTTTTGTAATTCAGTTCATGTGTAGTCAAGTTTACATTCCGTGTATTAGTGATATCTTATGATGTTTCTTTTTCTGTGTGACGTAGTTCACGTAGAATCACCGTACCTGCATCCACTCACTATGCCGCTACGGGCCTGATGACACAGATTTCATTGCTGAGTGATATTGCATTGTACGTACGTGCCACAACTTCTTTATCCATATTTTGCTTTCTGGGATATTTACCTGTTACTGTAGACGAGCTTCTTGTGAACACAGCCGTCCCAAATATTGGGGTGGCTGTCTGTTTTTGATTTTAATTTCCGTAAGCTATAGGACCATAAGTGGAAGTGCCATAGACTGTGTTGCTTTGTTTCTTATGTGTTTCAGGAAACACCATACACTTCTCCAGGCTGGCTGCTGGCAATTTACATCCTGCCAATCAGCATAACAAGGCTCCCTGTTCTCCATATCCTGTCCTACCTTTCTGGATTTTACACTTTTTTCAGATGGCCCTCTTGCCCGGGGGGCAGTGAGACTTCATTGTAGTGCAGATTTCCTTTACAGGCTTGCTTGGTTGGCCAAAAAGGGCGTATGCGTTTTTTCCTGAATATATTCAGGAAAAAACGCATACGCCCTTTTTGGCCAAGTGCATCATTGTCGACGTTCTGCCTCTTTTCCTATGCTTTCAGGGCAATTCCAGTCTACCCCCTGCAATCGTTTTCCTGAAATTCTGCCCCGCTTTCAAGTCCCCTTCGCAGGCTTACTTCAATATATTTTTGGAGGATAGCTGTCATTTATAACTCTGCAGGTTTGTGAATTACAGTGCCCCTGAGCTCCTTTCTTCAACTCGCTTTCTTGTGAACTGGGCACAAAACCGCAGGATTGCTTCAGGCCCTAATCTGTTTCGGGCAGGGCATGCTGAGCCTTTGGTAAATTCCTCTTCCTGGTGGGAAATGAGCGTTACATTTGCCCGTGCAGACACCTACAGCTAGTCTCTCATTGGTTCTCCCTATTCCTGTTCATCTTGCACAGAAATTGCAAGCTGTGCCAAACAGGAGGTTAAAGGCACTGACTCTCCAAGCAGGGAGACTGTTAGTAAATCATCTGGAATGGTGAACCCGAGGACCAGGATACGAAAACTGAGATGCATTTTAAATCATTTCCCCATAACACGGTGGACCATACTGTGGGTTTCACATGCACGTTTTAGCTGGAGGAAGAATCCCTTGAACCTGAAGAGTTGGGACCCATGGAATAGGTACCATACAGTATGACTTCAAAGGGTGTGCATTTGCTCACCTAAACTCACCAATGCTATCAGCCTGAAGTGTCCAGCCTTATGTCTCAACCAGCTCTGGGTGTAGATGTGGTCAATCCCGGTTGCATCACATGCCCTGAGTGAATTATTTAAGAATTGCTCTCTATTTCACTGTCTTTGTGTTTTGTTTTCGAAATTTATTTTGATAATGGGATTTATCGGATTTTCACTGCTGCCTTTCGGCCGCTGTACACACCCTTGATTCTCTTACGGAGACATATATATCCATGGGTTTTAAGATTCTTCCTAGTCAGGTATATTCCTAGGCGTTGAATATGTGGTGTTGGGTCCATTTCGTTGAGCAAGGAGTAGGTCTTGTCTATTACATATTGGGCTTATGGAAAGTTATCTGTGCTAATTTCAGTCTCTGGTTTTATGCAGCACCCCAAGGCACCTTTCCCCATAAGCAAGCACTAGTTGGTTTTCTAAATTTGAGACCCTTTTCTATTTTGTAATTCAGTTCATGTGTAGTCAAGTTTACATTCCGTGTATTCGTGATATCTTATGATGTTTCTTTTTCTGTGTGACGTAGTTCACGTAGAATCACCGTACCTGCATCCACTCACTATGCCGCTATGGGCCTGATGACACAGATTTCATTGCTGAGTGATATTGCATTGTACGTACGTGCCACAAGTTCTTTATCCATTTTTTGCTTTCTGGGATATTTACCTGATACTGTAGACGAGCTTCTTGTGAACACAGCCGTCTCAAATATTGGGGTGGCTGTCTGTTTTTGATTTTAATTTCCGTAAGCTATAGGACCATAAGTGGAAGTGCCATAGGCTGTGTTGCTTTGTTTCTTTCGTGTTTCAGGAAACACCATACACTTCTCCAGGGTGGCTGCTGGCAATTTACATCCTGCCAATCAGCATAACAAGGCTCCCTGTTCTCCATATCCTGTCCTACCTTTCTGGATTTTACACTTTTTTCAGATGGCCCTTTTGCCAGGGGGGCAGTGAGACTTCATTGTAGTGCAGATTTCATTTACAGGCTTGCTTGGTTGGCCAAAAAGGGCGTATGCGTTTTTTCCTGAATATATTCAGGAAAAAACACATACGCCCTTTTTGGCCAAGTGCATCATTGTCGACGTTCTGCCTCTTTTCCTATGCTTTCAGGGCAATTCCAGTCTACCCCCTGCAATCGTTTTCCTGAAATTCTG